>NC_137615.1:48369996-48414996 GCF_963280865.1 Gymnoscopelus braueri
CACTTTTCTTTGGCTCCTAAAAAATAACAAATATACAAGTTCATAGTTCACGGCTATTTTGGGGGAAAATCGTGAAAATATGTGCACATCTTTGAATAATATACAATATACAAAATATCTTTAGGTGGGGGGGGGGGGGTCCGCTGACAAATACATATAATTTTAGGTGGTCGAGAACCACTGATATTATAGCAACATTTCTTTTTTTAAACTGTTAGGATTTAGAAGACATTGTAGAATCCCCAGAAGCAAAGATTTGAACATGTATTTAATAGATTTTTCTCTAAAATAGCAGATCTACAAGCTCGTAGCGCGGCACTCGGTGCCGCATTACGAGCTTGTAGATCTGCTATTTTTGAATAGCCAAAGAAACCTATAATGACACAGATGCTTTCCCGGACTGAATGGGTTAAAGCCAAAGCAAAGCGGGCAGCCACAGCGACCGGGATCCCAGATTTATGTGGCTTGGTAGCCTAATGCACACAACACACACAGACACACAGACACACAGACACACAGACACACACACACACACACACACACACACACACAACACCGCCTTACGCCGCAATCCGCCCTATGTGGACTACCATTTATATGCGACCCTGACAATGCGTTGGTACTTTTTTTTTGCACCTTTTAACGTCTAATCTCATGTACAATGCGTTGATGGCCCTTTGCACCATTCGTTGTTGTAGTCCCTCAAGTTGGAAAATATCAAATACTCCGTAAAGGGCAATTCCGCTATGTTTTCCCATAAATGGGATCCATTTATAATTTACTTCAACTCACTACAAACTCTGCCCCTGACTGAGTCCCCCCCCCACCCTACCTACCTCCCCCTCCCCTTGTCCCTCCCCTCTTTCTCTCTCATTTTTCTCATTGTTCTTCTTTTCCCCCTTTCTCCTTAACTTTCTTTTAATCTCGTCACTGAATTTAACGTAGTTCTGTCAACAGTGCACACACTCCCCAGTAATTTGTATTTCTATTTTTACTACTACACTTCAAGTCTGTGAGTACCTGTATGATTATACATATATATTTATTTATTTTTGTTTTATATAAAGAGACGATGCCGGGTAAAAAAAAGAAAAGAAAGAGGGATATAAATATAACTGTACGTGCATATATTATGCACCTGTCTCTGAACCCTAAACTGAATTCCCTAATAAATATATATTGGGAAGAAGAAGAAAAATTAGCCGATCGACAAACTCAAAACGGGTCGCACATTTGCAATGCGCACGTTTTCCCAGAATATGGATGTTGAGGTTGAAGTGGTTGATGTCTAATAATCTCATACCTGCTACTATGTTGACCTACAAATGTCTAACCTCATGCAGACACCGTACCTGCTGGTTTATGCTACCGTATGTGATAAACTCCTCACAAAAAGTTTGGAAACTTAACTTCGGTCGATCATTTCTGCCTGTAAAAGGACCTGTAACAGAGTATTTGTATAATGTGGTGTTGCTATATTTTTTTTACCACCACCACCACCACCAGTTAGCTGTCTCTTGTTGACATCAGTTTGGGCTTGAGCTCTTCTCTCCGGCATCGATTGAGACACAACATGATCTTTTTTATTGAAGAGCCTGGTCAGACCTATAAAACAGCATTTCATTTGAGTTATGGATTTGTTTCAATGTTCCATAAAACAAAAAGAAAACATTTTACTTGGACTCACTGTAATTATGGTACTGTGGGCCTTTCATTGTCACACTGGATAACAAACAATTTCATTCCAATACAGCAGCAGGTGGAAGAAGTACTTGTTTTACGAAAGTAAAAGTAGCAATACCACAATGTAGAAATACTCTGTTACAAGTCAAAGTCCTGCATACAACATTTGACAGTCAAACTACAAAAGTATGAATGTGGGTATGAAACAGAGGTGAAAAGTCGCTAACTAAGTATGTAGGGCTACTCAAGTACTGTAAAACACATTCCCTGCATTTTTTTAAATGTTTTAACAATTTTTTAAGTAGTCTCAAAATATTATCCGTGATCACCGTCCTCACGGTGATCCCCTCATTACACACACAGGGGTCTCGTAGAATTGTGGGGGAGAAAAAATCAAACGCGGTAATCCGTTCCATAATTGCAGCCAGTTGAAAATAGCATGTTTCACCAAAAAATACATGGTAAAAAATACACAGGAGCCGAGATACAGGATTTTTAAGTAATAAGTTAACCAGGGAGTGAATGGAGCAGTAAATCTTTGGATAGCGATATCTCTGGTTCTGTGTGGAAAATAAAAAAATATATACATATTAACAGGTGTATTTTAAAAGACGGATATGTCCATTTTTGGCAGGCAATGGGTTGTACTGTACTTTTACTTTGCTGGAGTATTTCCAATGTTCAGTACTTTAACTTCTACTCCGCTACATCTCAGAGGCAAAGGACTTTTTACTCCACTACAATCATTTGAAAACTTTAGTTACTAGTTACCTTGTAGATTTTAGATTATTGTTGCAAAAAATACAGTAACCACTTTAGCCGTACACTTCAGCTATTTGAACATTTCAGATCTATAAGCTCACAACACGTCGCCATGTGACACGTTGTGAGCTTGCAGATCTGCTATTTGTAATACATGTTGAAGACTTGACATGGGGCAGTTCTGCATAATGAATACTTTTACTTTTGAGTTAAATGTTATGCCAATACTTTTGCACTTTTACCCATGCCAATTTTGAATTCCGAACTTTTACTTTTACTTGAGTATTTTTGACATTGTGGTATTGACATGTTTAAAACAATGTGAGTACTTTTTCCATCACTGGTATGAAATATGAACCATTCCAGTAAATATTGAAGTGTGATGTGTTTCTGCTTTGAGTCCATTGATTCTTGAATGTAGATGAACTGTGTGTGAAATCGTACTTGATCCTGTTGGGCTTTTGTAGATACTTGTGCTTCTGTATACGGCATATGTTATAGATTGTCTTGCAGACCTTCTGTGTCTTCTACAGACCTTCTCAAAAAGAAAAACATATATAATGCAAGATTAAGTGTCTGAAAGCCCCGCTAGCTAAATGTTAAATTATTATTAGTGACTGCATGGATTGGAAAGGGGAGGGGGGGAGGGTTGCTGAAGGTTTAACACGTACTTTCAACAACAGCATAAGCCTTACGTGAAATAAAATGAAGCCCAGTTACGCTACAATGTGCTATTTGGCCTAAGGGTGGCTAGAGGAAAGCATCAGCTCTTCTTCTTGGGGTCCACAGGTAACATAGAAACCAGTGGTGGAAAAAGTACTCACATATTTTTCTTAAGTAAAAGTATCAATACTGCTATGTAGAGTAAGGCACGGTGGCGCAGTCGGTAGCGCTGTCGCCTTACAGCTAGAAGGTCCTGGGTTCGATTCCCGCCGGGGGACGCTGTGGGCGCTGGGGGCGTGTCTTCTCCTCCGCGTCATCAGCGCCCATACCCTAGGTGGGGTTGGCAAAAGGGCCTACTCTGTGTGGAGTTTGCATGTTCTCCCCGTGTCTCCTAGGGTAGTTAATACCCTCACAAAAACATGTAGTAATCCTGGTCGCTATACCGCCTCCCCCATGACAGCCGGGGCGCCTGATGGAGGGGAAGGGAACTGGTTGGAATAACGTGTTCCTTCCACGCGCTACGTCCAATCAGGGAAACTCCCTCCTGTCAGGTGACAAGAAGGTCAGTTGGCTCTCATGCCTGAAGGAAGCATGAGCTCGGCCCTGGCCTCCCTACTGTGGGGGACTGGTGTAGTGCTGGTGTAGGGCGGGTGTAGCGCCCAGGATCACTTAGGAAATTGGCACCGGGTGAAAAAAATGGGTTACAAAAATCGCGGGATAAAAATTTAAGAAAAAAAATAAAATAAAATACTGCTATGTAGAAGTACTTTGTTACAAGTAAAAGTCTGGAATTCAAAATTTGCTTGAGTAAAAGTATAAAAAGTATTGGTATCAAAATGTACTTAAAGTACCAAAAGTAAAAGTACTAAAATGTCACACGTGTGAGCTTGTACGTGTCGCGATGCGACGCGTTGTGAGCTTGTAGATCGGCTATTTTTAAATAGCCTATGTATACAATAGGGTTACAGTGGTTAATGTATGTTTTATAATGTAATGTAATTTATATCGGCAAAGTAACTAGTAACTAAAGTTTTCAAATAATTGTAGTGGAGCAAAAGTACGACATTTGCTTCTGAGATGTAGTGGAGTATAGAAGTAGAGTATAGAAGTAAAAGTACTGCAAATTGGAAATACTCCATTAAAGTAAAAATACCTCAAAATTGTACTTGCGTACAGTACTTGAGTAAATGTACTTAGTTACTTTACACCACTGATAAAAAACATTGAACTAGACAAATACAAAATGTTGACATAAAAAATTGACAACGTCAATATGCTTTCCTTCAGAAAATATGTTCCCTTTCCGTGATCATACACTACTGATCCCCCGGTTCCCCGGAATAACCTTGTTACCAAACAAGTGCTAAAATAACTGGCCCTGTGACATTTACAAGATGATAGATGTTCAAGGTAAAGTAGTCTAGCAAGGCCCACTGAATGTTTTAATATTGTTTAGCAAAGGCATTTTAATGCTCTCCGAACCAAAGCAAGCATAAAAAAAAAAGTGCATCTAAAAAAAAAAGAGGAAAACATATGCCCTGCCACGTTTAGCCCATTGATTACAACTCATGGATACTTGACGTTACTACCCACCACTTTCCAAAGCATCTGGCGTAGTTTGTTTACTTTTCGAGGCCACTGGATTATCGCTACGGTATGAAAATGTACTTGCAGAGATGTGAAACTTGCTGGAGGTACAGGAGGTATATAGTCCAACACACCGACTTTCATTGGGTGTTTTTTCTTCATTTTCTTTTGTCAAAGAGACGTTATTATTGCATTTGCATTGATTTGAAAAGCCTACAGGCCCTGGAGAAACCATTGATTTAGGAATTAAATTCCAGCTTAGCTGACGCTGATTCAATTATCCAGGTAAGTTCTGTAACTTTTTTAATGACTGTGGATGAAATTTCAATGTGACCACTTTAACCCTATGTACTTGTACTGCTGTTGACCCGGGTCCCCCTGGGGTCTGTATTTGGTCCGCCCCCCCCCGCCCCTCACCTCAACACCAAATCCCTTCAGCCAGCGAAAATATCAGACTGATTTTCACTAAATGTTCACCCATTTTTGCCAAATGTTCGCCTATGACATGACCCAGACTAGGGATGCTATAGGTTCCATATGATTAATGACTTGAAAATACATAAAGCTGTAAATGAAAAAAAAAAAAAACATTTATGTACGAAACATGGCCGTGAATAGAAAGCAAAATGTATTAACGGCAGTTCAGTCCATTCCCAAGTCTAAAGTCTGGATTTTTGACATGGAGAACATTGAGTCTGGGGGTTTGAATCCACTGCGGTGCATCTGGCTTTGTTGAGCGTCTATACGAACACAATAAGCTCTATGCACAGCAGGTGTTATCAATGATACTAATGAAGTAGTATAAACAATCTATAAAGAGTACTTCTTCCACCTGCTGCTGTATTGGAATGAAATAGTTGTTATCCAGTGTGACAATGAAAGGCCTACCATAATTACAGTAAGTCGAAGTAAAATGTTTTGTTAGTCGGGGAGTATAGGACGAAGGCTCTGCATCCTCCCGGTCGGGGCACCTCACTGGCAGGTGAGCCGGTACGATACGACAGCGGTGACAGCACACAGAGATGTGTGCGCCGGGAGGAATCAATTGGCGTAACAACTATACATTGGTAAGACAAAAGGGGTAAAGCACACACACACACACACACACACACACAAAAAAACAAAACAAAACAAAAAAAGGCTTGATTTATGATGTGAAGGGTGAACGTTGGCGGAAGTGCCGGCGGGCATGCATCTCGCACGGCAGTAGGTACAGCGCCAGATGGTGCTGAGCTGGAGTGAACGCTGTCAACGACTGTCAGTTCTCGCCTGTCAGAACTCAACGCACAGGCTTCTCTTGAGGCCAAGGGGAAAACACAGCGTATAGTTATATATATAAATATATATTATACTCCACATTGTGGTTCTTCGTGTCCATCACGCCTGTCAGGGAACCCGGATCACTTACCTATACACTGATTCTGCTGATGATCTGAATGGCAGCACACTAACTGCTATTCCGACACGCGTTAAGACAGAGATGCCGTACGGCTTTTCTTCTGCCTGTCCTGTCCTTTCGTTCTTTCTTTTTTTTAAACAGAGTATAACCCCCACGCAACCTCGCCCGACCACACATCAGGATCTTATGGATGGATGCACTCTGATACTCAAACTGTGTGAGAAAGAGAGAGAGAGCGAGAGCGAGAGCGAGAGCGAGAGAGAGAGAGAGAGGGAGTGTGTGTGTGTGTGTGTGTGTGTGTGTGTGTGTGTGTGTGTGTGTGTGTGTGTGTGTGTGTGTGTGTGTGTGTGTGTGTGTGTGTGTGTGTCTGTGTCTGTGTCTGTGTGTGTGTGTGTGTGTGTGTGTGTGTGTGTGTGTGTGTGTGTGTGTGTAGGCCACTACATTATGAGGGTCAAACGTCCCCACAACGGTATAGTAGAATTTGAAAATAGTCCTCTCCCCTCACGGGGGAAAAACATTTGGAGAATTAGGCTTACAATTGGGAAAAGATTCAGGTTGGGGTTAGGATTAGACATTTAGAGGTCAGGTTTAAGGGTTAGGATTAGACGTTTAGGGGTTAGCATTAGACATTTAGAGGTCAGGTTTAAGGGTTAGGATTAGGCATTTAGAGGTCAGGTTTAACACTCGCATGACTGAGGTTTCATACTCCTCCACCAAGCCTGAAAAAAGATCATTTTGATCCCCAAATCAGGCTATCCTATTGGCCACTGTCTCCCTCTGTTCGCCAGACTAGTTCACACTTTCTCCCCCAAACAGTGGGGGGTTCCATTGTCTTCTAAAAAGCTGAGAGTTGAAACTGGGTTGCCAAATTTTGAGAGAGAAATAAGCAGGCAGGTCTATGAAAGTGTAGGCAGTAGGCTAGTGTGTATTTCTATCTGTCTCCTATATGTCATCATGATTTGTGATTTGTGTATGTGGGGATCTCATTTTTACTTCCATGCAGTGTTGATTTCGTTAACGAAAACGAAACGAAATATGTTCGTCAACGCAAATTTTTCAAAGGACGAAGACGAGACCACCACCCATGAATAAACAATAACTGGGACTAAATCATTATGCAATTTCGTTGACTAATAAAGACGAGACGAAAATGTAGTTCACTAAATAAAGACTGGACTAAACTCTATGGTCATTTAAGTTCACGAACAAAGACGAGACGAAATATTATATCATATATTTATTATATGATTTTGTCACTCCCTGTCTCCTTTGATAAGCAGCGCAGGGCATGCTGTTCCTCACTCACACACACACCCCCTTTTAAAGTTGCAGCCGCGCACGCACACACACACACACACAGAGTCACACCGTCAAATGAATGGCAGGAGGATTCAGATTTCAGAGCGAAACTTTACAAAATAAAACGGTAAAATGCTATGCACGGGGCTCGGGAGAAAGAGAAGAGGTGATATGGACACATTTTCGCTACATCGATGTGGAGAACCAAACACAATGCTTGATTTTATCCGAAGGCAAGCAATGTGGGAAAAACACAACAAGCGTTCACCACAAAGAGATCGAGTTATAAGTTAACAAAAGGTTTGCACTTTCTCCATTTACACCCCATACATCTACACAAACGTTCAGATTTCAAATATAAAGTGCTTACCTCATGGCCAGGGATGTTACAATTCTATTCGGGTAACCCATAAGTACCCATATTTTCCGTATTGTCCAATAAAAAACATTTTAATCCGATCGGTGGCCATTTTCTCCGTATTTTCTCCATGCTTTCAACTACGTGACCCTATCGGTTGGGAGGTGTAATTGCACTCTGATACACTATAACTCTATGAGAAAATGACCGCCAATCGGATTAAAATGCTTTTCATTGAACAATACAGAAGTTACGGGTACTTATACCCACCCGAAGTAAATTGTAACATCCGTGGCCACGGAATAAAAACTTTATATTTGAAATCCGAACGTTCATGTAGATGTACGGGCTGTAAATCGAGAAAGTGCAAAAAACAGGTTGAAGTTTCGTCATGACTGTCATAATATGACCGTCATGTGATGCTGCTTTACATTTAGTAGCAGCAAGCGAACTATAGTAACTTGTAAACAACCCAGTGACAAACCTATATTATTATTATTCATAATAATAATATTCACATTATTGTCTGAGCGTAAAGCTCTCATTCTATCAGCTGTCCACGTCGCTGACAAACGCGTCTCCTCTCCTCCCTCAGTGCAAGTGAACACAATGCTATGTTCCACAAATGTGCTCAATCCTGCGCAAAATATCTGATCTTCAAGCATAAAACAGTTGCTGCGTGACAAGCTGTATGCTTGTAGATCCTATCTTTTTCCACCGCTTTGCAGTGAAAGGGAAAGTGGAAAATGGGTCGCCAAATTTTGCGAGAGAAATAAGTCAGGTCTATGAAAATGTTACTGCATGCGTCGTTGTGCCCTGAGAAAACAGTTGAATGAATGGGGTAATAGCCGAGGCTAATTTGCAACACCAGTCCCTGGTTAGACCTTTCTATATAAATATATACCTAATAAAAATGCATGAAGCTCTAATCTAAAAGTATGAAAAGATATTTATATCTGCAAAGTAACTAGTAACTAAAGTTTTCAAATAATTGTAGTGAAGTAAAAGTACAAGATTTGCCTCTGAGCTGTAGTGGAGTAGAAAAGTATTACCATTATAATGTAATTATATATATAATTATAATATTAATAATAATAGTAGAAAGACGCGAAAAACAAGCCCAAAGTCGCTTATAATAAGCAGACATGGCAACATGGACTCGCTGCTGCGTAGGGAGTCTGCTCGTCTACGGGCCGCTCTGCGGGGGGTCTAGAGGTGTCAACTGATCTTGCCTGGGGGAGAGAGGGGGAGAGCGGTCAATTTAGCCGAAATATAACGGTTGGGATGGTATATATGGTATATATTTCATATTTATAATACGTTTCAGAAGAAAAAAAAAACGGAGATGATTTGAAACAAATGTTTAGGAAAAGTCATGAAAGGGGAACTTTCTCAGAGCTTCATGAGAGAAGATAATCCACTTTAAATTCTCAAAATCGGTCATATTGATAGCTTAGTCATGCAAGTGTTAAGGGTTGGGATTAGACATTTAGAGGTCAGGTTTAAGGGTTAGGATTAGATATTTAGAGGTCAGGTTTAAGGGTTAGGATTAGACATTTAGAGGCCAGGTTTAGGGGTTAGGATTAGACATTTAGAGATCAGGTTTAGGGGTTAGGATTAGACATTTAGAGATCAGGTTTAGGGGTTAGGATTAGACATTTAGAGATCAGGTTTAGGGGTTAGGATTAGATATTTAGAGGCCAGGTTTAGGGGTTAGGGGTTGGAGTTATGCCTGATGTATACCTAGTTGTACACCGGTCATGCGGCAAACATAGCGGGTGTACAAGCTCTTGTGAGCTTGTACAGCTTGCAGTATGTGTGTGTGCGCGTGTGTGCGTGTGCGTGCGTGCGTGCGTGTGTGTGTGTGTGTGTGTGTGTGTGTGTGTTTGTGTGTGTGTTTGTGTGCGCGCGTGCGTGCGTGTGAATATATGCATGTCTGTCTATGTGTGTGTTTCAGAGAAAGAGAGAGGCATAAAGCTGTAAGGTGTGTACAGTAAATGGGACCCCCCTGTCAGCTATGGACCCACATATACATGTATTGTTGCTGTCGAGTGGTAAATCTTCTTATGTCCAAAACCGTTCCTTTTTTATTATAATTTTACAAATATTTATAAATAGCTAAAATAGCAATGCGACGTGTTGTGAGTTTTCAGATCTGCTATTTTCATTACTTGTATGCAACACACATGTATGATTACGTAGCCTAATAGGGTGTCAATTTACAGTAAAAAAAACAAAAACATTAAAAAAGTTGATGCGATATCAGCAATGATATCAGATGGACATTGATTGTCAAACTGAAACAAAGAAGAAAAAAGAAGATCAGTGGCGGCGAGTGAGAGGCAGGCTGGAAAAAACCTCCGGCCCCCATGTCCACTCTCCGGAGAGAGAGAGAGAGAGACAGCGAGCGAGCCAATGTAAAAAAGGCAGATGGGCAGACAAGCATAGAGTAAATCACCGACCGCGCGGAGCATAGGAAGGAAGCTGCTCAATGCCGGCGCGCTATGGAGAATGGCAGGGCTGAGGGAGCTGAGGGGGGAGTTAGCCGCAGTGTGCTCCGGCTAGCCATTATCAATGCTGACAGGCAGACAACTCGTTTATGGGGGGAGAGGAAGGAGGAGGAAAAAAAAGCATCAAGGAAAAAGCTCTTGCTACTCGTCTATCCCCAATTGAATTACCACCCGCCCCGTGATCCGGAGAGGAGGGGGAGGGGGAGTGTGTGTGTGTGTGTGTGTGTGTGGAGGGGGGGATAATATTCCTTGACGAGAAGGGCCCGCTCCGAATTCGCACGGCAAATGTGTATATCCACGCGGTGCGCCGCAGCGCTCGCCCGCACCCCCCGCCCACACCCCCCACCCGCCCTGGGTCTCGTATCCCCTCCACAACTTCTCCCCATCTATTTTTATTTGTCGTCGTCCCCTCCCACCCCCACCCCCACCCCCCGCGCACTTCTTCTAGTTAGAGAGCATAGTGCCGCAGCCCCCCGCAAAATGGAGAGGAGAGTATAGGCTTGGGGTTGGGGGGTGTGTGCTGGGGGGGGCGTGCTAGGTGGAGGGAAGGGATGAGGGGTGTGAGAGCACAACGGAGGCACTGCTGTGAGGGGGGGTTGGGGGGGGGGGGGTAGCGGGGCGGAGATCGCGTGACCCCGCGCCGACGTTGCTGGAATACCAATGTCGCAAAAGCAGAAGGAAAAGAGAGAGGGAGAGAGAGAAAAAAAGAAACTTCCTGGGTGAAAAGATGCGAAGGAAAGGAACAAAGTGCATAGGGGAGTGTGATGGGGGAAAAAAACATACGCAAGCACACTCTACAGGCGCACGTAGGCTATACACACACACACACACACATGCACATGCACACGCACATGCACACGCACCCACACACGCACACACATACACATACACACACTCTGTCTCTCTCTCACACACACACACACACAGAGACACTCTCGCTCTCTCGCACACACGAGTGCTCCCCAAAAAACACACAGGCAAAGCTCACGCAGCGAAAGCACAGCGGAAGCCCGGCGGGGAAGTTGTCCACCAAATGAGTCCCTCTGGGCGCCCTTCAAGATGACAGGAATTTGGATGAGGAGAGTCTGGTCCGGTTCCATCCAGTTTAGCCAAACACAACTCTCTATAATCGTCTCTCTCAAAGCGTCTCTCGCGCCCCCTCAGCCAATAACCACAAACTCGGTTGACGCGAGGAGGCAAACAAAACACCACTCTCGCTGCAGTCCTCCTCACCTAATTTATGTTCGTTCGTATAGGCCGGCATTGTGCGGCCGAAAGGTAGCCGGTCTACCAAGCTCACAGCGTGTCGCAAACGTGGCGCGTTGTGAGCTTGGTAGGCCATTGGCTACCTCTCACGCGCGATGCCGGCCTACAACTAAGCATAAATCCGGCTTAATACCGCCCAAATGATTTGCAAGGTGGGGTGGAGGGTGGAGAGGGGGGGGGGGGTACAGCCAGCTAGTCAAGTATGATGCAAAACACCGGGGGGATGCTAGCAGGGTTTTTTTTTTTTTTACGCCATCATTGAGAGTGATGCCCCTCGGCAGGAATCTGTCGTATCACTGCGGGAAAAGGCTCCCATCCACCCCACCCCAGCCCCCCTCCTTCCTTCGCCCGGGCGCTGCTTAGCAGAGGAATAGAAAATGATACATAAGTGTTGGAGGATTTACTGTCATATATGGCTGTCATCGCGGCGGCGGCGGTGCATCAATGTGATCTACGTCTCCAATCCTCGCCGATTTCTGCTGAAACGTCTTTATAACTCCGCATTAAGAACCAAATCCCCCCAAGCTGGCAAGCGGGGGGGGGGGGGGGGGTATCAGGGGGGGGGCAGTATTTTCTCACACCTGCCCATTTACGCTCGCTACTCAACTGAGTGGCGCTCGCGGGGGGCGCCGAGTGTGTCTTGGCAAAGATCGTTTCCTTGACAAGATGCTCGACTCGGGAAGCCGTTCTGTCACGTTTTCGGTACATTTGGCTGAGAAACGGCGGCAATGACGAGGGCGAGTCTTCACAACGAGCGCCTCATTATTGTCTATTCCCTCGTTCCCGTGCAGCGTTGCCAGATTCTGTGTGAGAAACAAGCGGACAGGTCGACGAACACAAGCCCAACATAAGTGACTAATGGCCGCAATCTGTTTTACCACTTGAACCCTCTATGCATATTTTGGCTATTTGAAAAAAAGCCAATCTACATGCTCACAATGCATCACGGTGTGACTTGTTGTGAGTGTGAAGAATATCTGGAATATATTTGAAACATTTTAAATACACACATCTGGGGGGGGACATCTTGTCAGAAGTGGGTCCACGGACAAATACATGTACAATTTGGGGGTGCTTGAAATTAAGCAACATTAGGAAGCATGCCCAAATAAGCAGTTACACTTTAGAAAGACGCCCCAAAAAACGCAACCACCATCATGGCAACATAGGTTCCGCTGTGTCTAAAGCTGGTAGCTCCCAGACTGAATAACAATAGAGGCGGCAACAAAAAAAGGGCAACTTCGATAAAAGAACCTTTTGCAATTCATATTGAAGTCGTCACGTGAGCGCTCTGATGCGGCGCAGCGCGACGTTCCCTCTGCCATTAGCGCAGAAGCGGCTAACCCATTAATCGGCAACGGACCAGTTGGAATGAGCCAATTGAGCGCACGCTGCTTAGCTAATCCCAACACTTTTCTGTATGCCATTGATTTCATTTGACCATTATCGTCCGAGGTTGTGACCAAAATTAGATGCAGCCCGGCTAATTATCTGACAGTCGGCAGCTAATTATCCGGCTGCAGTGGGCGAGAGAGAGAGAGAGAGAGAGAGAGAGAGAGAGAGAGAGAGAGAGAGAGAGAGAGAGAGAGAGAGAGAGAGCGCCACCATTCACAAGCTTGGTCATCTCATCTGCATGACTTCACAGCCGAGAACAGGGAGTGAATGGAGATCAGGTGAGGAGAAATAGAGCTAAATGAAGCTGTGCTTTCCAACTATACCAGCTCCAGAAGAGTCCAAAGCAGGATTTTCACCAGGAGCAGTCAAAGTACCAGAATAAGTGCCTGCAGTGTTGCTGTCAGCCGCATTGTAAATGCATCCGACAATAAGACACCTCGGGTGCTGCACTACAATATTAAAGTGAGCGCGCAAAACACAGAAGATTTACAAGCTCACAAGATCGACTATTTTCGAGCTACTGTAGTCTATACCCCCAGAGAGGGGTTCTGCAATGAAACAGTAGCACTTGTTTCGGCCCTGCGTGGTCCGAGAAAAAAAAGAGACTGATATGAACCTTGCACGCGTACGAAAGTGTTTCTAATATAGGCTTTATGCACAGCAGTCATATTGGAAAGAAATTGGGCCTCTTCGTTACTTCCTTCTCAGGTCTTGCCAATTATACTAATTAAGGTGCTGTTCCATTTAGTGTAGCACAAATAGTTCTCAAGCGTTTTTATTTTGTTTCAAGGACCCCCATGACTCTGAGAGTGTGCAAATGCACACTGGTGTAGCAGAGTGTTTCCAGTGAGCCGACATGCACACAATCAGCACCCTGACTCTGCTTGACCAGAATGGAACGAAGCCTTCATAATTATCAATGGTAACACCTGTGAAGGATGGAAGTAAGGAAGAGGCCCACATTCTTTCCAATATGGCCGCTGTGCATATTCTGACAGGAGCACTGCCCTGGCGGCGATCAAACAGGCCTTCTCCGGATAAATACTGCCTTCCGTCATCCAGCCAGCAGTGGGGGGGGGGGGCTACCTAGCCGACCGCGACGCACGGCGGGCAACGCAAACCGCTCAGCCACGACAAAGCGCTGCATGGGAGTTCATGCATAATGGCAAATTAGTGCCAGCGCCACTCCCGGGGATCAAAAAAATGTCACTGCATGGGTCCTCCGTTATGGGCAGGAGATACATGGGGAGGTGGAGGGAGGGGTTGGAGGGTCAGTCCGACGGGGCCCTGTCTCACACCCGCTAATTACCCAGGAGGCTTTGCCTCTCGGCAGGGTGGAAAAGCAGCGGCCGTGCTGGTGCCCCTCAGACATGGAGCTCTAATGCTCCACTGCATATATGACACACACACACACACACACACACACACACACACACACACACACACACACACACACACACACACACACACACACACACACACACACACACACACACACACACACACACACACACACACACACTTGCATTGCTATACTTGTGTGAGGACATTTTAGGACACCAGGATTTTATGAATGAAATTTGAATCATTGTCATTTTTAACCCTAAAGGCGGTTACACACCGGCAAATATGCGAATATACGCAAAATTCGGACTCTTTCCGAATAATTAAAAGACGCTTTTTCGCTTCGCTTTTTCGCTCCATGTAAGCTTGCCTTGACTTTATAAGGTTTAAAAAAAAAACATATTATTCGCATGAAAAAAATCGCCCCGGTTTGTAAGGACCTTAACGCTGAGATAAAATAAAAAAGCAAATTCAGTGCCCAACACATAAGTACTTGTATACTTATACACACACACACACTTTTAACCATGCACTCGCCGCTCCCTGATCCATGACACCCGGAAGTGCGCTGACAGGAAGGTGGCCCCCAGCAGGTGGGCGAACGCCACCAGCGGACTTTGCCCGCCCGCCCGCCTCTCGGTAAACAATCGGCACGCCCCGGCGTGGGCACACTATGGGCACACTGTTTGTTTTGCTAATGGCTGTTTTTTTTTTTGTAAATCTCCTCCGCACTCCACGGGGAGAAGCCGTCTTAACTCATTGACTGCCAGAGTTAAAACCTCGTTCATAGCAGCCCTTGCCAGCGATTTTCGTGTTTTTTTGTTTCGTTATTTTGTTATTTAATTCACATATAGAAAGTCTAGCTGGACAGTTGAATCGTTTTGATCGTTCCACCACTAGAGAGCAGCACATACCAGCTTGATCGCCTCTCGATCACACTCGCCCCCCCCCACACCCACTCACACAGTCAAACACATGAACCGGAAGTGAAATGTCTCAGATTCTGTGATCGGCGAAAATTACGATGTGATACACAACGGGGATGACTGTTCGTCACCCAGACCATAGATTATAGGAGGGGAGGTCTCCGATCGTTTTATATAGCGTGTGAAAAACCGTTTGTTTCCCTATTATGGTCGAAAATGACTGGGGGGAAAAATGTAAAACCGGAAACGGAACCCAAATCATGAAACCGGATGCAGTGGTGGTTGAAGTAAGTGGAACCTGAAACTTAGCCTGATTCATAACAGAATAGCGTGATCAGAGCATAAAGATCAATAAAGACCATAGATCGCATTAATGCGATCCTGGCGGCCAGGCGCGCTATTTATTAGATCGCATTAACACATTAACCGCCAAGAACGTAGTCCTACGGTCCGTTAAATCCAACTGTTAAGCGCCGAGACCGTAGCCCTACGGGCTGCGGTCTTTTCGCGCATGCGCGGTCCGGGTGCACTTTCGGAATTTTTTTGATCCACTTCCGTTTCCGGTTTGATGACCGGAAATAGAATTATTTGGGATCCGGTTTTCACGATCACGCCCGCTCCCATTCTACAGACGAAACTGAAACTCAATTCTCTTCCTGTAGTTTTTTCTCCTCGCATTTCACTGTTTAACGTAATCCGCTCTAACTACAACATGGATACCCCGTTTGACACGCGATCTTCACTGGGAGATACAGGGAGATCTCGCGGATGTAAACAGACCGTGTAGAGCTCAATCTTAAGGATTTTAACAAGATCTATGGCGACATGAAAAAAACAAAAAAACAACAAAAACACCTTGGCACTGGTGAGTACATTATGAGATTAACCTCTGGCGGTCGATGTGTTAATGCGATAATGGCGGCCAATGAGTTAATGAGCCGCCCACCCGCTCGCTCTGTCCCCCGCAGCCAGCGTGCGCCTGGCTTTAACCCATTAAGAGCTGGGACGCATCTGTGTCATTTTTTTATTTGAGCTAAAAAGCATTATTTTACACTTTGGCTATTCAAAAATGGCAGATATACAAGCTCATAGCGCGGCACCGAGTGCCGCGCTACGAGCTTCTAGATCTGCTATTTTTTGAAAAATTGTTAAAATGTGTTCTCGGGATCCTTGGAACAAAATATTTTCACATGGGGTTCGGCGGCCAAATACATATCATTTTGGGGGTCCTTGACATGAAAAAGTTTGAGCACCACTGATATAGAAACAATGTATATAAGGTTTTTCAGAAATCTGTTGGGATTTAGAAGACATTTTGTAGAATCTGCTTCAGGTCTCAATGGGTTAACCCCGATGCAGGTAGCAGGATGGATGGATGGTCCCCCCCCCCCCCCGCCCCAGACCGCTGCTGGGTTCAGTACACGCAAAGGATTGCCAACCGTCCCTTGAAATACATAATCGTCCCTTATTTTTGGAGACTAAAAGACCCTGTGTCCCTCATTGTACTGATAAGAGACACACCTTGTTCCATTTTTTTTTTGGGGGGGGGGGGGGGGGGGGGGAATCAATCAAGTACAAACAGCTCATATGCATAATATGATAATACACGTTGCAAACCACTTAAATCCTCTTAGACTTAGTAAACGACGCCTGAATTGTCTCTGTTACTTGGACGGCTTTTTTTCTGTCTATACATCATCTCTCTCTTTGACAACAATAGCCGATACAAGCTCACGATGTGTCTATGAATTTTGGGGCAGAATGGGCCTAAAGGTTAGAGGAGCATGTTTGTGACCGAAAGGTTCCCGATTCGAAACCCTGCCGGACTGGCAGGAAAAACATCTGTGTGGGGAAGTGAAGGGCACTGCTGAAGTGCCCTTAAGCAAGGCACTGAACCCCCAAACGACTTCAGTGGCCAACGTTATACAATTTACAATTTAGGGATTTACTCGTTTCCACAAATGCCTTCTAAATCAGTAGTTCTCACACTGTCAAGATTTTTTTCAGATTTTTTGCGCCATTGAGACCTGAAGCAGTAAGAAGTGACGTCATGTGAGCTTTTATATCTGCTATTTTTGAAATTTCAACGCACAAATCTAAAATGACACAGATGGGTTAATCCAGAGCCACTGACAGTAAAGCAAGCTAAACACATATACATCAAATGCATAGAGACCGTGCAGTGCCTCAGTAATCTAGGATCATATGTAAACCAAGAACCTAGCATCAGTCTAAACAGTATACGGAAATATAAATAACTAAAATAATCTGTACTTAGAAACTATACAAACTACAGGATACCAGGTCAATACATGAACCTGGCTATTTGTCTAAATAGCATTATAAGACTGTGGTTGTACTGGGAAGTTCCCAAGTTTAATGTGAAGCAAAGTGAAAAATAGTATTTGTCCCCTGGGTAAATAAAAAAGTAAAACAAAATATATATAATATATAGTACAGTACGTGAAAGCAAACATACACTTACATTCATGTAAAAACAAGACACACGCACAAAAGCAGAGAATCCCATATGTTCACCTAAGATGACTGTATGTGTATGTAACCGTTCGAAAATGGAACAAACAAGAATCTTCGCTGACATACATACATGGCTACATATTGGACATTGCGTGAACCTGTAGTATTTCTCAATGTACGTATAGACCTCGCTAATGCACCAGAGAGCAAGTTAAATATACATGCAGACCCCATGGGACCGGAGCATTAGCTGTGTGGTACCTTAACACAGGCCATGTCACGCAAGGCCTCAGGCTTACCATTTATACTCCGACGTGTGGCGGTTTCGCGTGCCAAACGCAGCCGATCTACAAGCTCACAATGCGTTGCGGATGCGATGCATTGTGAGCTTGTAGATCGGCTCTTTTTTCCATCCTCGAGACCTCACGGCAAATTTGTAAATCAGGCATATACAACAGGGAGTGCATCGCGACGATCCAAGCTCCATCCCGCACGTATGTTGGCTTATTGCTTTCAATGACATGGCGTGCTTCAAATAGCGGCAATTTTCAATTTTGGCATTTAGCAGAGGCTCTTAACCAGAGTGACTTACAGGCAGAGAGTTAAACACATCAGAAGCAGAGAGACAGTGTAGTGCCTCAACTGGGATCACAAAGTAAACCAAGAACCTAGCATCAGTCTAAACAATCACTATCAAAATAATAATCTATACATTGAAACTTACAAGGTAAACAATGAACCTAAATAACCTGCTATCTTATGCTGTACATGCTACTGTTGCAATTTTGCTATTGTTGCAATCCATACACCACCAAGTCCTGAGTGTTCATTTGGAACATCTAAGGTTAATAAGGGACAGAATAACCTGTAAGTTTACTTCTCTCCGCTCACCAATGATTGGTTCCAAAGCCGACACAGGATTTTGTGGGGGTCATACCTATGTTCCCCGGGTTCTATGTTCCCCACTAAGGTTATGGTTAGGGTTAGGTTAGGTCCTATATTCCCCGCTCTCCCTAGGAAACGGGGAACATAGGACCCGGGGAACATAGAACCCGGGGAACATAGGTACGGTCCCATTTTGTGTGCTCTCGCACGCTTCCGCCATCACCGTTCACCACCGTTTGTTCTTCCATGTTCATCCTCTCTCTCTCTCTCTCTCTCTCTCTCTCTCTCTCTCTCTCTCTCTCTCTCTCTCTCTCTCTCTCTCTCTCTCTCTCTCTAGAGTTAAAAAAATTGCATATTTACATCTTTGTTGCAACAACTCTAGAGTTATTTGTTTTTGGTTCCTCAATATCTTACCCCACAACAGCCGGCTCCCTTAGCTGTCCAGTCTGCCTACTTTGTGTGTGCACAGATGGAAGCCACCGTAGAACCGTGGGTGCCTTTTTTCACACTACAGTACACACAAAGTAAGTTGTAGATATGGTAAACGCTTTGCACAGGTTAGAAGACGACAACCGTTTTTCTCTGCGCCCGGTGTCACCCCTGCAGGTCCTTACGGCGTGTCAGAGTTCGGTCATGCCGCGCCGAGCAAACAGAGTGTAGATTTCTCAACAGCGGCGAGAAGGACAACAAGAGGTTTCTTCTCTTTTTTTTTCTTTTTTCTCAGCGGCTGTGTTCGGCCAGATTCCATGCACACCCTGGCATTGAGTATTCTGCAGCAGAGCACTGCGTGCCGTGTGTGCCAGCCAGCCAGCCAGTAGCCAGCCAGGCCCAAGAAGGCTTTTTTTTTTCACTGAGAGGAGACATCTCATCTGTTCCCACCGCCTCTCATCTCTCAGCACTACAATCCCCCCTACCCCCACCACCCCACCCCCACCCGCCGCTCCCAGCCAACCAGCACTCCAAAGTCACTCAGGCCCTAAGCCATGGAACCGTACTCCCTATACAGCCCGGCCACTACGGCCGCCTGTTATTACTACAAAAAAACACTTAAGCCCTATTTTATACTTGGTCTATTCGGACGTGGACGATCTACAAGTTCACAACACGTTGAAATGCGTCCGCAACATTGTGAGCCTGTCAATGGGCATCAGAAATGTGGTCCTCTACGGCATTGGTTCTCAAAGTGGGGTCCGGGGACCCCCAGGGGTCCTTGAGGGAGTTCCAGTGGGTCCCCAGCTAAATAGGAACCAAATGGACCCTTAGCCTATGGGTCTGTAACTCTGATAGTGTACAAATGGAACCAAATGGACGGGTCCATTTGGTTCCATATGTACACTCTCAGAGTTAAATGAACACTGATTTTACAGCATAAATTGGGGTCCTAGAGATAGACATGCCATTAACTGGGGGTCCGTAGCCTAATGCATGTCAAACTGGGGGTCCTTGAATCAAAATAGTTGAAAATCACTGCTAGAGCTGTAAAAAATCTTCTCTTATGGGGGTCCTACCACGGGTCACAGACAAAGTCAGAGAGAGAAGGATGAGGCTGGCAGGGCACTGCGTCAGGCACCCGGAACTATAGGCAAGCAAACTGACACTGTGGGAGCCAACCCAGGGCAAAGCCAGGAAAGGCAAGAAAAGCACCACCTACGTAGATGCAATGCGGCGCGACAGCGGAGCTACAGTAACAACACTGCAGAGTTCAAGACCCCGACAGAAGGGTGTGGAGGGCAGCGATCCAGGAGTCCCGGGTTGGTGTCGGCTAACCGTACTCTCGCATCGTATCGTAGATGGGCTATTTTCAAAATATTTGTATACATTTTGAACTTGTGAAAGGGGACCTTATGCGTAATGTATTTGATGCCAATACTTTTGTACTTTTATTAAAGTACATTTTGAATACCAGACTTTTACTTGCAACTGAGTATTTCTAAATTGTGGTATTGCTACTTTGACATAAAAAAGTGAGTACTTCTTCCATCACTAGTGTAGTTTCCTGGCCCAGTCACGATGATAGACTGCAGTGGTGAAAGCACAACCAGTCCTGAAGTAAGTAACTCCATCAGCAATACTAATACGCTGCACGTGACCTTTACTTTGAAGCCTATTAAAAGACGGTCTGAGTGAAGGGGAGCAAAAAAAAAAAAAAAAAAGAGTTTTGATGGATAGATCAAGTTGCCTGCGAGAGTCTCTAAATTAGTCTTACCTTTGCTGAATTTAATGAAGGTGGTCAAATGCAAATGCAGGGAGTGTGGGCTGTGTGAGAGGGGTGTGCTGCGGTTGTCTATCTGGCATAGTCGGCATGATGGATCGAGCTGCCACAACCACCGGGCTGATCGCTAATACCGGGGCCTCGCAAGAAGAAATGAGGGGACGGGCTGCATTAATGGACGTGCACGTGTCGACATATACTGTAGGTGTGCGTGTGCGTGTGCGCGCGCGCGAGCGTGTGTGTCTGAGTTAACCACTTGAGGAGGAAGATTACCCCAATAATCGACTGTCTTCAAGCTCACAACATTGTGGAGCTTGTAGATCGGCAATTTTTGGCAAAGAGATTTGGTGTGGCACTTTTCTTTCTGTCTACAGTGTAGACAGAAAAAAGTGGTTCAAGTACACAGCCAACTCAGGTCCAGTTTACTAAGTCTCGAGAGTATTAACTGGTTAAGAGAGAATTACTGTTTTTTAAGATTACTGTAAACGTAGATAGGATAATAAATGTAAAATGTCTTAAAGGATCGGGCGGATATTCCGTTTTTCGTTTAATTTGAGTTGAGTGGCGTCCGGCGTATATAGAGGACGGGAGAACGAGAATCGATAGGCGTTAATGAACATGCTTAATCAGTCCTGAACTTCCACTTCACGCCCTCGCTCGCTCGCCAGTGTGACGTTGGCGGACAGCACATACATGCAAATATAAATTAAATACATACATAAATACATAAATACAAGCTGAATGGATGGAGAAGAATCTGGGAAAGGTACCCGATTCAACCTCCCAACTCGGCCAATAGATGTGTCAAAGTGTCCCTGAGCAAGAGCACCTAACCCTTAACCCTGACAGGATTTCTCTCGTAAAGAAATGCCATGCACACATGCCTATGCAATGTGTAACACCATAACATGTGCTGTTAACGCGACGTCACGTGACACGCCACACCGCTCACCTCCCTGTCAGAAACGCAAGATCCAACCAGGCCTCGTAAAAAGCCAGATTTTTACTTTGGCGCACGACGACGATCTCACAACCCGACGCGAACCCGCAAAGCATCGTGAGATCCTCTTACTTTTCAGCGGACGGCGGCAACACCGTCGTACGGCCGGAGCATAAATGTAGGCATATTATAACTGTAAACTCTCGGGTTGTGTGGTAGCATATGGATCCCCCCCAGTCTTCTCCTTGAAGCATAGGAGTTTGATATACTCAGATTAGTGTGACATCATATAAAATGCATTTAGATTCGCTAACCATCTGGAGTCGTGGGGGGGAGGGGGGAGGGGCGAAACAGGTGTTCCTCCAGAGCGGAGAGAGACGGCGCTCCCTCAACCCCACGAATCTCCGACGCCGGGGCGAGGAGGAGGGGATGCATCAACAGTGAGCGAGCGAGTGGCGGGCGCGGAGGGATCCCTCCCATCCTCATACCCCCGCAAAACACTCGTCGGTAAATAATACACGCGCAACTTAAACACACACCGTCTGCACTGGAAAAAAACACATATAATATGGAAATGAATGTTCTTTTTCCCCGAACCAAACGGGAATTTGGGGAGTGATCTCATTCAGTTCACAATGCAAATCTTCTCTCTCTCTCTATGGCTTCAGTTGGAGTGTGTTGTGTGTGTGTCTCGCAGAGAGTAAAGACCATAGCGGAAGACGGGGGGACGGGGGGGTAAAGAAGGCGTGATTACAATAAATAACAAGATTTCAACCTGGAGCGTGCATGGCAAGTCAACGGTACAGATGTTTGCGGTATGAGAGAGAGGAGCGAACATTCTGTTGTGACGGCTCCCCGGAGGGGAAACGTAAGGCTGTGTGTATCCCAGAGTGTCCACGTCCTGCAATGCATGTGTCAGATGATGCACACCCACCCCAACCCATTAGAGATGAGCGTGTGCGTGCGCGCGTGTGTGTGATTCTGTGCGTGCTTGTTTTCTTTACATTGCTATACTTGGGGGCCATTTATCCCCGACAAGTATGTTAGAACTTGAGAAAGAGAAAAAACAGCCTTACAATTAGGAAAAGGTTCGTGATGAGGTTAGGGCTATAGGATGAGACATTTATAGCAACGGTCTTCAACCTTTTCAGGCCAAGGACCTTGGTCTGCTCTTTTTTCCCTCTACACCTATACCTCTTTGCCAAAAAAGCAGATCTACAAGCTCACAACGCCTCGCAGCGTGAGGCGTTGTGAGCTTGTAAATCTGCTATTTTTGGTTGAAGTTCTCCTCAGAATAGCGATGCTAGGGTTCAAGTGTTTAAAATATTTTCATCATATCACAAAGATTTGGCGGCCCCCCCTGTAGTAACTCTGAGGACCCCCTAGGGGTCCCGGACCCCCTTTTGAAGACCCCTGATTTAGAGGTTAGGTTTAGGGGTTAGTAATGGAATTAAGCTACGCCTGATTTAGCCTTGGTTGCGTGCCACCGAAAACAGCTGATCCACAAGCTCACAATGCATCGCAACACGACACGTTGTGAGCTTGCAGAGATCGGCTATTTTCGCCATCAGGGTTAGGGTTAGAAATGGCCATAAATGTTAAAAAATTAATATAATATGGCATGCCATTCACAAAATCAACCGTCCTAAAATGTCGATGTCCTCACGAGTATGGTAATTCAACCGTATGCGCGCGTGCGTGTGTGTGTGTAGGGGGTGGGAATAGACGAACAGCTTTCCTGGGAGTGGGAGGGGGGGGCCCTCCTCTGTAAACAGAGGCACAAAAGGAAGGGGAAGGGGGAAAAAAGCAAAGGAGTTAGTTCTTTTCCGGACCATATGCTGCTGTTCCGCGCCGGAGCAGCAGCAGAGCCTGAATGGTATGGAGATGAAGGGTCCGGAGACACCACCACCGCCGCCCGCACGCCGCCGCCGCGGTCCAAAAGAGAGCAGGTGTGCTGCCGAGGCGTTCAATCACTGACGCATCACTGTCTCCACGCTCTGCAGAGACATAAAGCAGCAGCGAGCCGAACGCCCCACGCTCCCCTTATCCCATTAAGACCCGAGGCCCGTTCTACGAAATGCCTTCTGAACCAGTAGTTGTCAAACCCTTTTTTGTGCCAAGGAGGACCCCCGAAATGATATGTATTTGGCGGCGGGACCACCCCCCCATCTGAAAATGTTTGTGCCAGGGACCCAGAGAAGAGAAGATTTTGTGTAAAAAAAAAAAAAAATCAAAATTATTATTATTATTATTATTTTTGAAAAATCGTGAAAATGTGTGCAAATATTTGAATATATAGTTTTTTAAAGCAAACATTTGTAACTAAAATCTTTGCTTCTGGGGGGTCCCTTGAACAAAATATTTTGAGATGGAGGTCCGCCGCCAAATATATATTATTTTGGGGGTCCTTGACTTGAAAAGGTTGGAGAACCACTGTTCTACACCACTGCTCTAAATCCTAAGACCTTTCTGAAAAGCTAAAATCTGAAATGACACAGATGCTTCCCCGGTTTTAATGGGTTATAGCAGCAGCAGCAGGGCTGCCTGCCCGGATTCCGGGCCGACCACAACGTTTGGGGCTCCGCAAAAATAATGCAACCGTAAAGCAATTGTTTTTCAGCTCGCCCACAAAATCTAAAGTTTTATGACTTTGACCATGCGAGAGAGAGAGAACAACCAGCGGAAAAGTACCAGAGAGCCAGGCGGTGGTGATGTTGGCGGGATGGTGTGTGTTTGTCTGGAAGGGGGGGGGGATATGCTTTTACGGTTTCACCAAGCTGATGGCTGTTTCAAATGGCTTTGAAGGGGAAGTGTCTTCCTCGGGGACATTTTGACACGTTTACTGGGCAGTGGTGTAAAGTAGCCACAAGCTCACAATGCGTCGCGATGCGACGCATTGTGAGCTTGTAGATCTGCTATTTTCAAACATTTTTGTACTTTTACTTTTGGTACTTTAAGAACATTTTGATTCCAATACTTTTGTACTTTTACTTGTAGTCTTTTTTTAATTCCAGACATTTGCTTGTAACAGAGTACTTCTACATTGCAGTATTGCTACTTTCACTTTAGTAAAACATTAGAGTACTTTTTCCACCACTGGTACTGGGCGAGGGATCCGGGGGAGGGTCGCAGCGGGTACATTCCCAAATTTGCTTTTACTGCTTCACCCAGCTGATGTCTGCTCAGATGGCTCTGATGAACACACAAGGGGGGAGGGGGGGTCTGAGACGGAGCCTGTTTGATTGAAATGTTATTTATTGTAATTGTGATGATGAAAGGTTGCAGATTCAATCAGCGTTTGAAAAATGTGTGCGGGAGGCCTAATAAATCAGCGAATAAGAATTAAGTGTTTATTAGAAGTCTGCATCTGCACCCAGCATCACAGTTACTGCAGGTGTGAGGTAAAAACTGCAACGCTATACTGCAATATTGCCATTGGTCATTAATCGGATATCAATGTCAGTAGGCTATTGTCCAACCATATGTAAGGGTCCATTTGGTTCCCAACTATCACTACTTTAGCTGGTGACCCCCTGGAAACCCCTCAAGGACCCCTGAGGGGTCCTGGGACCCGACATTGAGAACCATCCCTCTTCTAGAGCGTCTTTCATTTCTCTCTCCTTTATTCTATTTAATGTCTTTAAAAAATAATAGTATTTGTTTTTTTGTAATGATTTCCCTGCATTGCCTTGTTTAGTGACAGGTATAGTAGGTAGCAGAGAAAACCTAATTAATGTTACTGTGCTTAATGCCACTCCTCGGCCAAATAAAAAGGATTAATTTTCAACGAGTGATGCCAAAAAATAAAAACTCTCCCTGAGCGTGTTGTTGATGATACCTCCGGCTCTGGCCACAGCATCTCAGTTGTTATTTTTTTCCATAAGAAGTCAAAGTATTGTCCTTTTCTATAGGCTCTGCAAAAAAATCGTACACATACTCCATTCCACTGTAGGCAGAAAACTACAATGAAGTTGTTTCATGGAAAAAATAATACAAGTATTGAAAGAGGTTGATGGCAGAGAGAGAGAGAGAGAGAGAGAGAGAGAGAGAGAGAGAGAGAGAGAGAGAGAGAGAGAGAGAGAGAGAGAGAGAGAGAGAGAGAGAGAGAGAGGCACCTCCCGGCTGCGTGTGGAAGCGTCGTTGAGCAAGCACAAGCAGATCTACAAGCTCATAGTGCGGCACCGAGTGCTGCACTATGAGCTTGTAGATCTGCTATTTTAGTAAAGAAAATGTGTGCAATTTTGTCGATTCTACAAATGTCTAAATCCTAACATTCTTTTTTGAAAAAAACGTATGTTTCTATATCAGTGTTTCTCAAACTTTTTCATGTCAAGGACCCCCAAAATTATATGCATTTGGCCACGGACCCCCATCTCAAATTGTGTTGTTCCAGGGACCACCCAGAAGCAAAGATTTGAATTACAAATGTTGGCTTTAAAAATATACATATTCAAATTTTTGCAAAAATGTTCACGATAAGAAAAAAATAGCAGATCTACAAGCTCATAGCGCGGCACTAGGTGAGCTCGCTGTTTTTGAATATCCAAAGACATCTTAAAATGACACACAGATGCATTCCCCGGTCTAAATGGGTTAACAAGAGCAATATTACATTTAAAACCACAGTAGTAGGCACCCCAGTGGCTATATTCTGATAGTAATCATGGCTATAGAGTGTTTGTTCAGTAACACTAGCTCTTTAATGAAGAGAATACATTTTCAGGTGGGTTGCCAATTTCCAGCCAATCAGGAGAGAGTACCCAATTATCAGCTTCAATTGTTGCAGTCTTCCAGATCCAATGTTGTCTGCCCATTTATGTGTGTCATCACTTACAAGTTCACGTATGAATCCTTTATCCTGTGTGAGTTTTCTCTCCTGATTGGATACAATTGGTATCCCAACCTAAGATTCTATTTTTCCGTTTACGAAAGAGCTGGAGAGACACGGAGACTCCAGTTACTGAACAAAGCAATGAGTGAAATCAGAATACAGAGCTATTTTACATGTACATGACTTACCCTTCCTTTAATCAAATATTAGAATATTGGATAAGGAATGTGACAAAAACATCAACAAAAAATAAAGTGGGTGAGCTATCCCTTTAAATACAAACGTATACAGAACAAGGCCAGGGGTGCCATCAAAAGCAGACGAGTGACTGACCAACCACCACGAGCGCTTTGGATAAAACGGTGCTATATAAATGCACAATCTACCATTTAAGTCAGTCTCCTGGGCATTCCGTCCTCGCTACTGTATTTTTAGGATTGCTGTATATGTGTGTTTGCGTGTGTGCGTGCATGGGCATGGTGATGTCTTCTATTGACCGCAATTAGCCGTAAAAAATGGCTGCCTATTTCCGGAGAAAATCATCCTTAGTGTGACCTTTATCTAAAAAGCAGTATATTAAGTACAGAGGGGAGTTTTATAATAGTTATTTAGTTCTAGTTGTTAGCCTCTAAAGGTTGCCGTGACGCACAATACTTTGTACGTGGTACTGGGGGGAAAAAGAGCCACGCTCTTTACCGTGTGGAAGATTCCGGACATTTTCTCCTCCTAACCGTTTAGTTTAACTTTTTATGTTAGGTCGCGTCTTACATGTCCACAGTGGTGTAAAGTAACTAAGTACATTTACTCAAGTACTGTTCTTTAGTACAATTTTTGTTTGGGGTAGTTTTACTTCACTGGAGTATTTCCAATTTCTAGTACTTTTACTTCTACTCTCAGAGGCAAATATTGTACTTTTACTCCACTACACCTATTTGAAAACTTTAGAAACTAGTTACTTTGTAGATTTGGATTATTATTACAAAACATACATTAACCACCTGCAGCCCTATATACATTTCGGCCATTTGAAAATAGCCGATCTACAAGCTCTCGAGCTTGTAGATCGGCTATTTTCAAAAGCTTTGTAAACATACAGTAGATACCTTGTGAACACTTTTGTACTTTTACTCAAGTACATTTTGAAATCCGGACTTTTACTTGTAACACTTCTACATTGCAGTATCGATACTTTTACTTAAAGTCAAATATTTTAGTACTTCTTTCCACCGCTGAACATATGTACATAGGAACTAGTGTCGAGGGAAACCGAGACAGGAAAAAAAAAAGGGGGGGGGGGGGGGGGGGGTGGAGACAGACAAACAGAGTATATAGTAGGAGCGAGGCGGGCCCTCCTGGGTTGGGTGTTGACACCGGTGAGGGATTGCCGAGGGGAGGAGCGTGACCATATGGCTGCACGGCAAAGCGGCGCCCGCAGGGAGGACAGCGGGCGCATTAGCTGGCGTGCGGGGGCCCGCAACCAGCCCACCAACCAACAACAGCAGCACCATCGCCGCTTTCTTTCAGCGTTGCCAGATTTTGCGAGAAAAACAAGCAACCTAGGTCTATGAAAACAAGCCCCAAAAAGGAGCGACCGCAGGCTAAAGTTATATTTGTTGTAGCAAAGCATAGTATGTCTGTGTACAACCGGATGTAGAGTGTATAAGGCTGACAAAATAATAATGTAACAGATTGCAAAGTTAATAATCCAGAAAGCCACTAGAGTATAGGATTACACCTGGGGTTGTGTAAGTAAAAGTAGCAATACCACAATACAACAATACTATGTTCCAAGTAAAAGGCCTCTGTTCAAAATGTTGGCATCAAAATATACTTAAAGTACAGAGAGTAAAAGTACTAATGTTTGAAAATAGCAGATCTACAAGCTCACGACGCGTCGTGAGCTTGTAGATCGGCTATTTTCAAATAGCCAATGCGTCGCATCGAGCTTGTAGATCTGCTATTTTCTAAAGAATCTTGGAATAAAATGTGGAATATTTGGATGATTTTTGAAACATTCTAACAACACACATTCTGGTACAGGGGTCCCCTGGCACATTTCAGATGGGGGGTAGGGGCCAAATAATTTAGGGGTCCATGATATGGAAAATATTTTGAGAACGACTGGTTTAAACAAAAATAAAACAAATTAGGAAGCAAGCCCAAATAAGCGACTTATACCTTTAGAAGCAAAACAAGCCCAAACAAACGCAACCACCAATATTTACAAGCGACTTGACAGAAAAACAAGCCCAAAGTCGCTTATAATAAGCAGACATGGCAACACTGCTGTCTTCCCCCCTGCACTGCGGGTTTGCGGGACGCGCAAAGAACACTGACAATGACATCAGGCGGGATCCGGGGGGGCGGGGGCGATATACCCCCCCGGATCCCCCCAAATGACACCTCTGGCACGGGGCCAGGAGCGAGGAAAAATCACCTGCTCCTCCCGCCCGGCGGGCGCTCGAGTTACTTACGCCACTCGATAATGACCCAGGCACCCGCTGCGCCGAAAACAAACAACAACATAGCAGCAGGAGGTTCTCACACTGGGGTCCGGGCCTCCTCCGCCCCCCCCCCCCCCCCCCATGGTCCTTGAGGAGGTGACATGGGGTCCCCAGAATTAATATAGCATCTAAATCTGTTTTACCACTTTAACCGTATTTCATTTTTAACCGTCATTACAGGAAAAACGATTTAACTGTAGAGGATGGCCACTTCTGCCCTATTTAAAAAAAAAACTATGCAAATAGCCGCTCTACAAGATCGGCTGTCTTCACTATTGAAAAAAGATAATGCATAAATAAAAAATAAAGTGCATGCCAAAAGGTGCATTTGAGGTTAAACGTGAATGCTAGGTGGTGGCAATTGCCAACCAATGGAACCCCAAATGATTCCCCTGCCCTATGTTTATACTTCGGCTACTCAGGATACGATACGTTATCAGAATTGTGATATCTCTGCTGTCCGGCAGAAACTAGCGAACTCCAAAATGTTAATTTTTCAGGAAATGACTAAAACAAAACTAAAAGTGGAGTTAGGAGGTTTTGTTCATCATTGATAAGAACAGCTGAATGGACCTCCAAGCTCACAATGAGGTTGGAGGTCAAAAGGGGGTGGAGCCTGGATTCAGCAAAACCAGCTAACTCCACCCTCCACCCTCCTTAGTTAGCTGGTTTAGCAGAGAGTTTGAGGATCCAATGGAGTTAGCTGCTTTTGCCAGAAGCGCTTTTTAATACTTTTCATTGGTTCAATGTGTGTTTAATCAACACACAGATATAAAGGGTGTTCAATAGCACTGATTTATGGAAAAAAGCAAATGCAAATGCAAAAGCAGAAAAATGTAGTTAGCTGGTTCCTGCCGGACAGCAACGATACGCACATTTTGAAAATCTGGAATAATACAAAATAAAAGTGTGTCTAAAAGTGTCTTATGGGTGTCCCTGACACAAAATCATTCAGGCCAAAATTCAGGCCCAAACACATGACCTGGCATGAGAATGTTTGAGAACCATTGAACAAGCGGCCTAGAGAGGGGGTGGTGGTGCGATGGGGTAGGAGGGTGGTGGGGTGGGGGGTGTAGCGGGTAGAGGGAGCTTTATTCACCCGGGGTGGGATTTGCCGCCGACGCTATACTCACTGCTGCTGCTGCTCGCTTGCTGCTGCTAGCGGCCCTTTTTCCAAACAACAGAGGAGTAGAGTCATAATAGCACTGCGTTTCACACCAAAAGCGCCACTGTCGTTAAATCAATAAGTCATTACCTTTAATGGGATAAGCACTTTGAAAACTAATTGAAAACAGCTCCATTTACTCCTGCCGAGGCCCTTAATGCAAACAATGCTGCTGTTGCAGCGGGAGTAGTAAGGGGGGGGGGGGGGAACGGAAAAAAACATTACAGTCTGGTGAAAAGCTTGTATATCCCCAAAAAAACAGTTACTTTTCCGGATTCAAATTTCAAAAATAGCCGATCTACCAGCGTCGAAACGCGTCGCTCCCGCGACGTGTTCCGACGCTTGTAGATCGGCTATTTTTGCTACTTTCGTAAGACGCCGTAGCATGACGAAGTAGGGCAATCATCTACGACAAAAATCTCAAAATATTGAGATAAGAGCTTTCTGCCCGACAAAAAAGGAAAAGAGAGGGAGGGGGGTGGTGGTGGAGGGGGGGGGAAGAAAAACATTGGGAGCGGCCAGGGATCCAATATGTGGTAATTTGGTCGAGCGTTTCATCCAGCCGAGATCCTCTCTACCTCTTTTTCGAGATCTTTAAACCAATAACCAGCCATTTAACCCCCACTAGATCTGAAATAGGCCCCCCTTTGAAGCCGAGAGAGCGGAAAAAGAGAGAGCGAGAGAGAGAGAGAGAGAGAGAGAGAGAGAGAGAGAGAGAGAGAGAGAGAGAGAGAGAGAGAGAGAGAGAGAGAGAGAGAGAGAGAGAAGGGCTACAGCATAATGACAGCAGACAAATAGTTCATTCAAAACAACAGCGGTAAAGCTCAGGGCTGGCATCAATACCCATAAGCCCCGCTGGTTGTGCATTAGACTCGGGAGACTACTCAAAGTTAGGAGGAGGGGGGTTGGGGTTGGAGGGGAGTGTGAGGTGGGGGGGGGGGTACGAGGGGGTCGAAATCTAAAAACTTCTTACTTAGCAAAGGTAATACGATTAAGCCTGAGTGCTCCTTAAGTGATTTGTTGTCCGCCGGATTTTGCAAACGGACTTAATCTGGCTCTACACATGAAATGTGTCAACTTTTCTCTCGAACGGGTTTCGCCGATGCCTCCAAACCGCCAATTGAGCAACAGCGAGTATTAAAGGGAAGAAAGAAAAAAAGAAAGAAAAAAAAAAGTGGGTGGTGGGGGAAAAAAATGCAGTGTGGCAGGTCTGGAGAGTATTGATTTATATTAGAGAAAATGACTGCCGGTTCAATTCCAATCAAAAAGCCTTGGTGGCAGGCAGCCAGTTCTGTTACTGGGGTTGAAAACACACTTGTAAAGTAAAGCTAAATGTAAAGCTATTTGAATGCGCGCGCGCGCACGCACACACACACACACACACACACACACACACACACACACACACACACACACACACACACACACACACACACACACACACACACACACACACACACACACACACACACACACACACACACACACACACAGACTGAATCCAAAGCTCAGCAGTAACAGCAGCATCGCCTCTCACTTCAGAAATACACGTCTAACGGCCGTCACACCGGTGGGTTTGTGTCAATATGATCTGGCTGTTATATGATACGCGTGATGAAGACAAAGACGGCAATTGTATCGTGTTCGACGTCCTCAAATAGGAACATGTTTTAACCACTTTCAACCTGGCGGACCTCAGGCTTGCCGTCATAGGCGAAAATTAAAAATTAAAAAAAAATTAAATTAATAAAATACAAATAAAGCTTACGTTTTTTTAAATCTCAACCAAAAATGTTCTAAAAAGCACAAGAATTGTTTAACAATGTATCTAACCTTGTCCAAAAAAATTATAATCAGAATCTTAAAAAAAATATATAGAAAATATATTGCATCACTGTGCTTGTGGATCTGCTATTTATCTATTTTTTGTGTGTGAATGATTTCAAAAGTATAAAATGTTGGACTTAATGGTTAACACAGATCACTCTGGGGGCGTCTGACACAATGCCCATATATGGGCGTTCCATTCATTGAAGCGCCCTCCTCCCCGGTCAGTGTGTGTGGAGTGTGGACATGCTGTCATTTCATTCAGATAACCACATTAGCCATTAGGCCAGCTCCGTGCCCATGGACCAAGCTGATGGATTAGCTCAGTGCTTCCCAACCTTTTTTCCTTGGAGCCCCCCCCCCCCCACCTCAACCCCACCCCCCATATCTTACATTTGACAAAAGCTGGGACGCACTTGACACTTGATGTGTGTTTTCTTAGGAGAGCTGCTGTGCAACCTATGTTAACCACAATATAATATATACTGTACTTCTTGTAGGACAAATACAAATGTGTGAATCTACAAGCTCGCAAAGTGCTGAAACGCTTCACATTTTTAGCTTGTAAATCGTCTTTTTCCGTTATTTTGAACATCTTAAACATTTTGAACACTGTGGCGACTGAACGAAAGGTACGCAGATTACTGCGCTTGTTCAGATGGTTCTATACATGTGGGAGTTGATGCTCTATGCCAAATTCACTTTTAGAATATACAAGAATATACAAATATATGGATTAAAAGTTAGGATTTTGTGCAATTTTCTTTTTTACATTTTGGACCACTTCCAAACAGACAAGGCCTCACACCGCCAATGATCTTTGGCACTCCCCCAAGGGGGGCCTGCCCTGGACCCCAGGTTTGGAAACACCGGATTAGCTAACAGGTGGGAGGATGGTGCCACCCCCAACCCAAACCCCCTAAAAGCTATCGTCATACTTTTCAAATGCTTCCGTCATACAGTCTGGAGCATGGAAGCTCTGAAAATGATCAAGTGATAAAGCAAGTGATGTGACGCCTCCTCCCCTCTTCCGTTTTGTCTTTACAGTGGCGCAAATGTATCCGTATATAAATCTAAATCATCTAAGCTTGTTGCTGTCTGGTAGAAACCAGCTAACTCCATTTTGACGCTTTTGTATTTTTTTTCCACATATCGGGGCCATTGAACACCCTTCACGTCTGTGTGTTGGTAAAAAAAATATTGAACCAATGAAAAGCGCTTCTGACAAAACCTCCGTTGGATCCTCAAACTTTCAGCTAAACCAGGCTCCACCCCCTTTTGAACTCCAACCTCATTCTGAGCTTGGAGGTCCATTCAGCTGTTTTTTATCAATGACGATGAACAAAACCTCCTAACTTTTGGAGTTAGCTGGTTTCTGCCAGACAGCAGAGATATATTATCGCTTGCTGCTTAGCAGAAATGGACATTTAAGATTAAATGTAAAGATATTTTAAGCTGTATTTTCGTGAACGGAAATGACGAACAGATTACAGCTTTGTGTCTCGTATTTCGGAAGGTGTAGTTCCAGACTCTAAATAGCACTCGGAGATTGTGGAATATAGTTGTCTGGCCAAACCAGACTAGTGTGACCCCCCACCTACAGCCCCCAAATGCTAGCGTCACAAAAGCACCACCACCACCACCACCACTACCACGCTAATGCACACGCAAACAAGACACGCATATTCTGACCCGCTCACCTGTCTCCCTCAAGACTGAGATGCTGGCATACAACGGGTGGATGAGTAAGGGAACGGGGGGCACCATATGTCTGATCCCCCGCGCTAATGGAGCGCCTCAATTACACTTGACTTTCAGTGGACTGACCCGGACGGCCCCGCTAATGTTCTGTGCGCCTGTTTACGTTCAACTCTGGACTCGCGGCTTGGACGTGGTCACTGTTGGAATGCCAAAACGCACGCCATGTCTTGGCCAGTCAAACCAAACGGCAGCGGTGGGAAGTGTGACTGAGTACATTTACTCAAGTACTGTTAGATAAGTACAATTTTGAGGAACATTTTTCTTCACTCGAGCATATTTCTGCTTTATACTTCTGCACTCCACTACATCTCAAGGGCAAACTATTTAAATGTTTTACTCCACTTATTTGAAAACTTTAGTTACAAGTGCTTTTGTTGTGTTTAGATTATTATTACAAAACATACAGTAATTTTCATTTGAAATTAGCGGCTCTACAACGCATTGGGATGCCAAGTCTCGCAAGCTAGTAGGTCTGCTATTTTCGTAAGATATTGTCAAATTTTTTAAACCTTTTGAAAACAAAAATGTGAAATGCGACATTCTGCATGAAAGAGTGCTTCGAGATGTGGTACTTTAAGTATATCTTGATGCCACCACTTTTCCTCAGCTCAAAATGTGTCGACGACGGGACTTCTTACTTGTAACGGAGTATTTTTACATCGTGGTATTGCTACTTTTGCTCTGGGTAAACCCTGAGTGGGCGGCCTCCCACCTCGGCTTGCGGCACTTCCTGTCCTCTCAGGAAGTAACAAAACGCACCAACGGGGAGGAAAGGTGTCGGACGTGGGGGGTGCGCGGGGTGGGGTGGGGTGGGGTGGGGTGGGGTGGGGTGTGCGTGTGTGTGTGTGTGTGTGTGTGGCGGTTCGACACTTGTTGTTCTATCCTTGAAACGAGGTGCTCAGGCTAAATTGGCTGCGCAAATGGCTAATGTGTATAATGGAATTGAGAGTTGCCCCGCATAAGGGCGTCTGCTAAGCAAATAAATAATTTAATGCAAATCCCAGCGTCGCGCCTCCTGCCAATTAAGCTAACCCGTTTTAGCTGTAAGTGATTTTATTACATTAGCATGCCATAGCTCTGACTGCATTAGGGGGGCTTTAATCAGTCCGTAATCAAATTAGAACGCGGAGACAGAAGGAAAGGAAAGTGCCGCACGCCTTCCACCACAAAGCACCTTGCCCGCGCACCTGCACGTCTCACTGGAGAAATCTATATTTAAAAATGCTTTTTATACATACGTGGCACACGTTAGCCCGAACATGTGGGCGCACGTGCTCAGTTTCCTTCAAGTGTTACAGTGTTAAAAAATAAAACAATAACGTAGCATCTACACGCCCATAAACATACTATTATATAAACGTGACGCAATTCCTGCAAATTTGCATCTTCGGGGTTTGTAATAGCTGAATTGGTAGAGAGGCGCCATCTGGCAAACAGAAGGTCCTATAGGTTCGATTCGATTCCCAGCCCCGGCTATGTGCCAAGGTATCCATGAGCAAGACACTTAAACCCCTAACGGCTTGTAGATTGGCTATTTCTGAACAGCTAATACATGAAATAGGTGTTAGCTGTTAAACTACTCCTTATTTTGCTGGGGACCCCCTGGAAGACCCTCAACATCTCAAGCCAAGGACCCCTTAGCTGAGAGAAAGATGAAGCAGGGACCCCCCACTTAATTTTGTTTAAAATTGTGTTGCAGATTATACTTTTTCATAGATTTCATAGATACCTTCATGGTCTTGTTTGACAGCACTATATCAGTGTTGTGTAAATATATGTTTTTGTTTACATATAATCTTTTCTATTATGTTGGATAATATTTTCAGACATTGCACCACTCAAACCTCGTAGCTGATCTACAAGCTCAACTTGTGAGCTTGTAGATTGGTTATTTTTGGGGAATGTTGCCCCCAAAATAGGGATCGATGCTAGGGTTCAAGTGGATATTGTAAAAAAAAAAGAAAAAAATGTTTTGGCGGCACCCCTGCAGTATCTCTGAGGACCTCCAAGGGGTCCCGGACCCCCTGTTGAAGACAGAGGAATCTATGGAAGTTTATTTAGATCAGTGGTTCTCAAAAGTGGGGTCCAGGGACCCTTCCATTTGGTCCCAGCAAAAATTGCAATAATAGCTCCAAAACCAGTTTAGCCACCCTATGTTATACTTTGGGGGTCCCTATAGTACAACATCTTTTTAGATGGGGGGGGGTCCATGGCCAAATACATATCAATGTGGGCGTCCTTGACAAGAACAACCTATAGGCTTTAGATGATGTTTGGCTGTGTTTGTTAAGGCTATACGGGGGGCATGGCTAACGACATGTCACCTTGTCCCAGAGGGACGCGAGCTGTCACATTTAATACAGCACCGCTAACAGGCTAACTGCATTAGCAAGCGGCATTAGCATAACATGCACCAATACAATCATGTGTGTTGTTCCTGTCGTGATGGTCGAGGAGGGACCCATCCACAACCATCATGCTAACATGTCATTGGTGTCAGGCAGAAACCTTGTATCTCCAAACTGTTTATTTTTTTCCCCCCATAAATGAATGCCCTACTTCACCATCGAGAGTGTCGCACAAAAGTAGCTAAAACAGCCAATGTGAGCTTGTAGATTGATAATAAAATGTAACGGCTTTGGAAATGTCCCCTCCGACAGCAACGACATCTCACATTGATGACGATTCAGGCAGTGGTAGTACTCTTTTTTTTGGAGGGTAAGAGTATCAATAGGCCTACCACAATGTAGAAATACTCTACATATTTAAAGTAGCCCACCAAAAGGAAAAGGCCTTGTGGTTAGAATGTCTGCCCGGAGATTGGGAGGTCAGGCTTCAATTCCCTGGCTGGGTCATACCAAAGACTATAACAATGGGACCCAATGCCTCCTGTGCTTGACACTTAGCATTAAGGGTTGGATTGTGGGTAAGTCCCTGCGACATACTAGCGTCATGTCCAGGGGGTGTGCTTTTACACCAAGCCGCCTCACGCTACAGAAACAGGAGATAGGCTCCTGTCCTATGGGCCACATGGCTCTGCAAGCATTACCAAAAGTGAAAGTATGCGTTATGCAAAATGTCCCCTTTCTTTTTTTCCCCTCCAATTTTGTCATAATCTTTTGAAAATAGGGCGATCTACACGCTCACAACACATTGCAACTTTTAGATATTATTTCGGAACAGATACATTACAAATTAGGAGTCCTATGTTAAAATTGCCTCAAAGGTTGGGGGACCGACCGTGGACCGCGGTCTCAAGCGTAACATGCGATCCGCACTGACCGCACAAAACTTTCCACAAACACTGGTCAGCAGTCATCAGAATAACCACACCAGGGGGCACAGGCACACCGTTGATCCAATCCGTACAAAACTTGGCACAAACAGTGTCCAGGGGCCTGGCATGACAAAAGTCCCACCAGGGGCCACGTGATGCACCCAAGGGCCACATCAGGAGCACCCCAGCCATTGCTCCAATTCTCACCAAACACTATGGCAGTGTTTAACACTTCAAATGGCCATGCCTCAACGTCAGTGACCTTTGCTCTGATCACTGCAATACAGGGCTGGATTTGATATGGAAAATCTAGTAATCGAAATCTACAAAGTAACTTAAAATGTTAAATGAAATGTTTGAATAATTGTAGTGGAGTAAAAAAAAGTACTTCATTTTGCCCTGATATGTAGTGGAGTAGAAGCATCAAGTATTGGACATATGGACAGTAAAGTAAAAGTAAAAATAAATAAAATAATAATAAATCAAAATTGTACTTTTAGGGACAGTACTTGAGTAAATGCACTTGCACGTTGCTTCTCCACCACTTGTGGTGAAAAGCTCCAGAAAGTGGAGCAACGCCTGGCATGAAAAAAGGCTTGATGAATACTGCCTGGGCTAAAAAAGAATGAAGGCTGCCAGTGCCAGGAGTGATTCCCCTTTCTCATCCGCTTGTGTTTTCTTTTTTTCTCTCCAGCTTTTGTTGTTTCCTCTCTTCCTCGCATATTGCAAAGTCGGAGGCTTGCGAGGGTGTGTGTGTGTGTGTGTGTGTGTGTGTGTGTGTGTGTGTGTGTGTGTGTGGGGGGAAGGGGGGAAGGGGGGAAGGGGGGGGTGTAACATGAGAAATGTGTTTGCCCTAAAGGCAGAGAGCGGGAGAGATGCTCCTTTAAAGATTCACCGAGGCTGACAGATGGCGGAGCGATTGGCTGATAGACAAGCCTCTCTCATCCCAGCGAAGAGAGAGAGAGAGAGAGAGAGAGAGAGAGAGAGAGAGAGAGAGAGAGAGAGAGAGAGAGAGATGTGGGGAAGACGGGTGACTCCCACCAATCTCCTCATCACCTATATAACTTCCCTCACCGCCCGGTATAGGCAACGCCAGTGGGGTTATTGCATACTATATGTTGGACAACATGGGGGTTGTACTCAATACTCAGGACATGGGAGATGTAAGACCAGTGGTGGAAAAAGTACTGCAATCAATACTGCAATGTAGAAGTACTCTGTGAAGTAAAAAGTCCGGAATTCAAGATTTACTTGAGTAAAAGTACGAAAGTATTGGTATCAAAATGTACTTAAAGTACCAAAAGTAAAGTACTAAATGTTTGAAAATTGCAGATTTACAAGCTTGCAACGCGTTGTCAACTTGTAGATTGGCTATTTTCAAATAGCCTAGGTATAAAATAGAGCTAAAGTGGTTAATATACCTCGAAATTGTGCTTGAGTAAATGTACTTAGTTACTTTACACCACTACCCAAGACAGAAAAAGAAAAGACAGACATGCCATCTCCGGTTTACTTCCTGTATATGCGTGAAGTAGGTGGCCACCTTTTTAGGAGACCAGACGCCTGGATGGATCTGTTACAACAAGTCCTGTAGTCAGAATTTGACTCGAGCAAAAGTACAAACGTTTTGGCATAAACAACTGGCCAAAGCATAAAATAGGACTTAAGAGATCAATAATCTACATCGACAAAGTAACTAAAACTGTCAAATAATTGTAGAGGAGTGAAAAGCACAAATTTGGCTCTGAGATTAAGTCAGAATCAGAATCAGAATCAGTTTTATTGTCACATCACAGGTTTACAAGGTAAAAAAGTGGGTGAAATTCTTTTTTGTACATCGTTCCCATCGCAACGTTAGTTTCCATAGAAAGAAGAGGGGGGGGGGAGAAGAAGAGGGTGGGGGGCAGGTGGGAAGGAGATCAAAAACAAGAGAGCAACAGAAGGCCAGACAAGTTATCTACATATTTACAAATTACCTGAGATAATAAATAAAACTAAAAAAACTAAACTAAGGTGCCTGAGCATAGCAGCAATGTATTGTACTGTGCATGTTATACTTATACTGTGCATGATAGACAAAGGACGTTAAGGTGCTTAAGGAGCACAATAAAAAGACCCAAAAAAAAAAGTCAGTGCGTTATACAAGGGATTAAGGTGCAAAAGGTCAGTGCGTGTCCACCTAGAGTGGACTGACCCTAGTATAATCCGCATGTAGCTCCATGAGGGAGTGCAACAAAAAGTCATTTGTACCTGGTGTAGTCCACAGGTGTGTCCGAGGGGGGGGCTAAAGTCCAAGTCATTGTCCCTGGTATAATCCACAGGTGTGTTCAGGAAGAGCCAGAAAAGTCTGCGCCGCCTGCTGTCAGGCTGCTGAACTCATCCAGGCTTATGCCCCATTCAGCATTCTGACAGCGGCTGGATTGAAACTACACCAAAATCTGGTGGTGGAACTCTTGATACTGCGGTAGAGCCCCTTGCCCGGTCGCGGTCGTTGTAGGGGGTTGAACAGTCTATGACTTGGGTGGTGCTTGTCCTTGATGATGCGCTTGGCTTTGACCACGCACCGCTTTTTGTACAGTTCCTGGAGCGCTGGGAGCTCGATTCCCATTATCCGCTCTGCCGATCGCACTACTCGTTGTAGGCTGACCTTTTCTCGGGCAGTGCAGTTCCCGTACCAGGCCGTGACACAGCCTGTTAGGATGCCTTCGACAGAACTGTTGTAGTACAGCCTGAGGATGCGACGTCCTACTCCGAGCTTCTTCAGGCGGCGGAGCCAGTACAGTCGCTGCTGAGCCTTTTTCCTCACGTGTGTGGAGTGCGTCTCCCATTTGAGGTCCTCCTCGATGTGTACTCCGAGGAACTTGAACTCGCTGACCCTTTCCACTGCAGCACCGTCGATGAGGATGGGCGCATGGTCTCTCCGCGGCCTCCTGAAGTCCACGATCAGTTCTTTGGTCTTGTCGACGTTAAGAGAGAGGTTGTTCTCACGGCACCAGTGTGCCAGTGATTTGATCTCCTCTCTGTAGTCAGACTCGTCGTTGTTGACGATTCGGCCTATCACTGTCGTGTCGTCCGCGTACTTTATGATGGTGTTGGAGACATGTGTGGCTATGCAGTCATACGTGTACAGGGAGTAGAGGAGAGGGCTCAGCACGCATCCCTGGGGTGCTCCGGTGTTGAGGGTCAGGGGGTCGGATGTGATGCTGCCCATTCTCACCACCTGATGTCGGTTGGACAAGAAGTCCTGTATCCAGTCGCACATGCTTGGGTGTAGCCCTAGGTGTCTGAGCTTTTTGTCAAGTATTGCTGGGACAATGGTGTTGAATGCTGAGCTGTAGTCCACGAACAGCATACGTACATATTTGTCCTTCAGCAGCTTGTTGTCCATGTGCGAGAGGACGGTGTGGAGAGCCATGGCAATAGCGTCGTCGGTGGATCTGTTTTTGCGGTATGCATACTGCCACGGATCCAGCGAGGCAGGTAGCGTGGAGCTGATGTATTCCCTCACCAGTTTCTCGAAACACTTGCTGACGATCGGGGTGAGAGCAACAGGTCTCCAGTCGTTCAGGCATGTCACTTTGGCCTTTTTGGGAATGGGCACAATGGTTGACATTTTGAACCCTGCAGGGACCACAGCCAGGGAGAGGGAGAGGTTAAAGATGTCAGCGAAGACACCCGCCAGCTGGTCTGCACATGTCTTAAGGACCCGGCCTGGAATCCCATCAGGTCCGGCTGCCTTGTGGATGTTGACCCGTGTGAAGGCTGTACGCACTTCTCTCTCCGAGATGGTTAGAGGAGGGTTCTCCTCTGCTGGTGCTGCTGATGGCCCCGCTTGGCTGCCGCGGTTGGAGCTGATCTCAAACCGGCCGTAGAAAGTGTTCAGTTCGTTGGGGAGGGAGGCAGGCGGGTTCACCTCGCTTCTGGTTCTTGTTTTGCAGTCTGTCAAGGTGTGTACTGCCTGCCATGTGCTCCTGATGTCGCCACTGCTGAGTTTGTCTTGCATCTTTTTTGTGTAGGCCTTTTTCGCCTTCCTGATGGCGCTGTTTAGGGCCGCGCGCGTCGTGTTGCGCGTTTCCACGTCGCCAGATTTGAAACCAGCGTCCCGTTCATGCAGATGTGGAGTGGAAGTTCAAATTGTAACAACATGGACATACTCAAGTAAAGTATATGTACCTCAAAATTGCCTAATTACCTAGAACGTACAGTTACTTCAGTACATGCACTTACTTTCCACCACTGACCAATGCTGCCAATCCCTGCTCATCAGCTAAACTTTAACACACACACAAACATACACATGCATGCACACGCACAAGGCTACAGGGGCTCAGGAGGTAGAGTGGCCAATGGTGTGTGTGTGTGTGTGTGTGTGTGTGTGTGTGTGTGTGTGTGTGTGTGTGTGTGTGTGTGTGTGTGTGTGTGTGTGTGTGTGTGTGTGTGTGTGTGTGGGTGTGGGTGTGTGTGTGCAACCCGGTCTTACACAGCATAGAATAGCACAGACGTCATTCCGTACATAGACGACTAGAAAACCTGTGCATACGGCAGCTGCCTCGTATCCCCTCCATTGACTTTACCATGTCGTAGGCGCGCAGTCTCAAGCGAACTGGAGCCATGTGAAGCACCACTGAGCGAGCTAAAGCAAGCGAGTTGCCGTGCTCTGTGTGAATGTAATGCACATTGTAAAGCACTTTGCATAAAATGCAAATTCAAAATAATAATTTGATTCAGTAACTGAAGCTGTAAAGAGTAACACTGTTTGCCTCTGAGATGTAGTCGAGTAGAAGTAAAATATATCGAGAAACGGATATACTCAAATAAAGTAAAAGTAACCTGCAGTTGTACTGGTAGCATTTTTGTCTATTCACTATGGGTGCGTTTCGGAACTGCGCACCGGGAGCGCACTCACGTATTAGTTTGTATCGGCCAGTATGCTCAGTGCTATATAACCGAACGCACCCTCTGGGCCCTATTCTGCGTGTCTTATAAGTACCAGGTCTTATGACTTCACTTAAGACCTGGAGGTGTGGCCAATGCTGTTTGGCCACTCAAAACAGCCAAACAGCATTGGTCACGCCTCCAGGTCACAAGTTAAGTCATAAGACCTGGTACTTAAGAAACTCAAAATAGGGCCAAATGTGTCTCAGAGAAGGGTTGTGGACAGTTCAGAAACTTGCCTACCAGTGACACCATCAATTAGGAATCCAAGCTAATAGAAACTCCAGGCTTTCTATTCCTGGAAAGTTGGCACGCTATCATGGAAGCCATTGTTTTTGCAGTCGCACAAAAATCGAAGTAAAACATTTAAAATCTTGTTTGAAAAAAAGAAAGAAAAAAAATGCCAAATGACGATGTCACTGGTAGGTTTCTGAAGTGTCCACAGCCCTCCTCTGAGACACGGACCCAGTAGGAACAAAAATGGTATACCATTTTATTATGAGCATTGGTGAGGACCAATTATAGAAAAGGTTGAAAATGGGTGAAGTCGTCCTTTAAGTACAGTACCTTTGTATACAGTCCACCACTGCACACAGTCGCATTGGTTGTTGGCCTAATTAACTGACGCCCAGTCTGCCATCCTGTGACTACACATCCACTAATGAGGATCTTTACATACGGGAGAGCTTTCTTAGCCCATTGAAACCGGGAACGCATCGAGTGTAACCACTTTAACGAGTTTATACCTTGGGCTATTCAAAAAATAGCAGATCTACAAGCTCAAAGCGCGGCACTGAATGCCGCGCTATGAGCTTGAAGATCTGCCATTTTTGAAAAATCGTGATTCTTTTTTTAAAGCGAACATTTTTAACTCAAATCTTTGCTTCTAAGGGGTCCCTGGAACAACATATTTTGAGATAGGGGTCCACGGCCAAATACATATCATTTTGGGGGTCCGTGACATGAAAAGGTTTGAGAACCACTGATATTATAGCAACATAAGTTTTTTCAAAAAACTGTTAGGATTTAGAAGACATTAAAGAATCCCCAGAAGCATTTTTCACTTAAAAAATAAATAAATATATATATATATATATATATATATATATATATGTAGGCCTATATACATATTTTACGTACATTTTCACGATAAAAAAAAAAAAAAGCAGATCTACAAGCTTGTAGATCTGCTATTTTTTGAATTGCCAAAGAAATCTTAAAATGACACAGATGCGTCCCCGGTCTTAATGGGTTAAACCCTGACATATAACCGTGTCAGTTTTGGCCCCGGCGCGGGTACGAGAGAAGCGAAGGGAAATGTCTATTAATTGGGGGAGGAGAGGGGGGGGGGGGTATTTCAGCCTAATGGGTCTTTCCCACACCGATAACGATGACTATTACGACGACTTATAAAAATGCCATGCATCAGGTTTTGTTGAGCGTCTATGTATACAGTATACGTTGGCCCGTGTTCAGGGGAGGGAAGCCGGGCGGGGAAGGGAAGGTGATAATTGTCACTGCAGGTATACTCCTATTGGGGGCGGAGCCTGCCTGTCAGCGGGGGAGTGTTGGGGCGGGAGGAGCAGGACGAAGGCTCTACGTCCTCCCGGTGGGGGCTCCTCACTGGCAGGTGAGCCAATACAACAGCAGCGACAACGCACAGTGAATGTGTGTGTGTGGGGGGAATTATTTGGCGTAATGATAAAATTGGGACGAAAGGAAAGGAAAAAAAGAAGAAAAAAAAGGTTGTCCATACCAATAACGATAACTGCTATATTCGTTGCTGTCCGGCAGGAACCAGCTAACTCCATTTTTCCGCTTTTGCATTCCCCCCCCCCCCATAAATCAGTGCTATTGAACACCCTTTACGTGTGTTGGTAAATACAAATATTGAACCAATGAAAAGTATTAAAAAGTGCTCAAACGTTCAGCTAAACCAGCTAACTCCAGCAAAGGGGGGTGGAGTTAGCTGGTTTTGCTGACTCCAGGCTCCACCCCCTTTTGACCTCAAACCTCATTGTGACCTTAGAGGTCCATTTAACTGTTCTTACAAAACCTCCTAACTGTGTTTTTTTGTGTTTTTCATTTCCTGAAAAATGAACATTTTGGAGTTAGCTGGTTCCTGCCGGACAGCAGAGCTATGATAATTAATAAAATAATGATATGCCATTTTAACCACTTAAACCTTATATCGTCTCTGTCAGGTGGAAACCTAATACGTCCAAAACTGTTACTCTTCAGAATTCAGAAGAAAAAAAAATAGAAAAAGTAGCAGATCTACAAGCTCAAAATGTGTCGCTTCACGGCGCGTTTCGAGCTTGTAGATCTGCTACGTTTGATGCTTTTTGTGTGACGCTGTAGTTTGATCAAGTAGGGCATGAATTGATGAAAAAACACAAATGGGCGATCTACAAGCTTGTAGATGTGCTATTTCAGCTACTTTTGCACGGCGCTGTCAAGCCACAGTTTGAGGATTAAACAGGGCATCAATTCATGAAATGAACTGACATGCACACGATAAAGAATAAAAAGGTCATTAAGGAGAAAAAGCCAATCAAAGATGAAATATGGAGATCAAAGGTTTCTGCCCGACGCTAACGATAATGCACGCACATAATCCTCGCTTGTTGGTCAGAAACCTCTAATCTCCTAACTAATGTATGTTGGTATTGTTGTTGTTTTTTGTGTGTGTGTGTGTGTGTGTGTGTGTGTGTGTGTGTGTGTGTGTGTGTGTGTGTGTGTGTGTGTGTGTGTGTGTGTGTGTGTGTGTGTGTGTGTGTGTGTGTGTGTGTGTGTGTGTGTGAGTGCGTGTGCGTGTGTGTGTGTAAATTAAGGCCCTACTTAATCATACTATACATTGTCATTTGCAGTGGTGTAAAGTAATCTTTACTCAAGTACTGTACTTAAGTAATATTTTGAGGTACTTTCACTTTACTGAAGTATTTCCAACTGTCTATACTTTTACTACCACTACTCTACATCTCAGAGGCAAA
>NC_137615.1:48419996-48444996 GCF_963280865.1 Gymnoscopelus braueri
AGCCAGTGGTGGAAAAAGTACTCAAATTCTTTACTTAAGTAAAAGTACCAATACTGCAATATAAAAATACTCTGTTACAAGTAAAAGTCCAGAATTCAAAATTTACTTGAGTAAAAGTACAAAAGTATCGGTATGAAAATGTACTTAAAGTAACAAAAGTAAAAGTACTAAAACATTTTGAAAATAGCCTATCGATGGCCAAAACGTATGTTGTATATAGTATGTATAAAATAGCGCTGAAGTGGTAAATGTATGTTTTATAATGTAATAATTTATATCTGCAAAGTAACTAGTAACTAAAGTTTTCAAAGAAGTGTAGTGGAGTTAAAGTACAATATTTGCCTCTGAGGTGTGGTGGAGTAGAAGTAAAAGTATTGAAAATGGGATGTACTCCAGTAAAGTAAAATTGTAAAATTGTACTTATGTACAGTACTTGAGTAAATGTACTTAGTTATTTTACACCACTGCCTCCCACCCTTGTCCCCTGCTTTTAATGTGACAAACCCGTGTCAATCCAGAGGACCTGCTCCGTGACCCCAATCTGTTTCATCCTCTAGTATCTATAATAGCCCATCTGTTTGTTTGCGCTCATAAGCAAAAAGCCTCGCAAATCTAATATCGCTTGCATTTTTTTTCTTTTTTATTCCACACGACCATGGGGATGGATATGGATTGCGTCCCGTAACAGTGATTGTGTTTCCCCAATCCCCGCCCCGACCGTTCTACGGCGAAGTGCCACCGCTCGACGCGCTCCGCCGCTATAAATAACAATTTTCTAGGGGTGCTTCCCAGTTTATATTCTCGGCCGGCTAATGAAATGAAAGGTGACATATTGTGAGACAGCGTGAGCACGCCGCCAACGCCGGTGCTCGACTGAAGGGTATGTTTCCGGCGTTCCAGCGTTCCGGCGTTCCGGCGAGGCTCCTCGATCTGATGTGACTCCCGCCACGGCTCCACGCTGGGAGACGAACGCAGTCAGAACCCCCCTCTTTTTCCTCCCCCTCCCCCATGCGTCATCCATCTGCACATGCGACGGCCCGAGGCCCAGGAGGGTACCAATGGTTCTCAAACGTTTTCATGTCAAGGACCCCCCCAAATTGACAGATACTAGCGGAGACCCATTTGAAATGCCAGGGACCCCCAGAAGAGTATACAGTAAAATGTATACATTTTAGTTATTTTCAAAACATTCTAAGATAGCCAACATATCAATGGATAAAGTAGTTAAAATTAATGAGATGATGTGTTAACTACTTTTGCTGGGGACCCCCTGGAACCCCCTCCCCACAGGACCCCTGGGGGTCCCAGCGGACACCACTTTGAGAACCACTGCGATATTATGTCTGCTAAAGAGACCCAACGCGTAAACTCAATTATTTCACCTCCCATAGAATTGCACGGTGCATGGGTATCTTCCCCAACCTGGAATAACAAACTGTGTGTTGTTGCAATGCAGAATGCACACGTCATGAATATGTAATATCGTTGTTCTCTTATTTAATTATTTTCGTTGATGAATAATTGTATCTGTTTATCATAATGAAAGGGATTCAAATGATCAATTATGACAGTTCCTGACAAGCCCACCTGCCTCCATACTACAACTCTGTGAAATATTAACAAAGGTGAATTGGGTCATTCCATAGGTGCTATATGGTGTCATGATCTCCGTTACTCCATCATTACCATTATTATAATTGTTTTGTTAAAACAAAATGCTTTTTTTGTGAAAAAGTCAAAGCTCTATATTCTGATAGCAATCATCGCTAGAGAGTGTTTGTTTGTTCAGTAACAGGAGTCTCCCCGTCTCTCCAGCAAGACACATTTTCAGGTAGGTTGCCAATTTCAGCCAATTCAAAAAGAATACCAATTCATCAACTTTAATAGTGTTGCAGTTTCAGTTTTGTCTGCTCATTTGTTTGTTTCATGCACTTCCAACGTCACTCGTTTATCCAGCATCCTGTATGAGTTCTCTCTCCTGATTGGATACAATTGGTATCCCAACCTGAACACGCATTTTCTGTTTATAGAGCACCGAAGTCTGACACAATTTATACATCCTACCTGGTTCGCGGTTTTCCAGCCCCGTTCTGAATTCCCATAGACGTCTTTAATATTGCATCAAATAAGAAATGTGTTCCAAAAATAAACAAATGATCCCGGTGGTTTGACTCTTATGGATATGAAGGATCAACTGACGGTGAGAAAACGATAATGTTACTTCCGCCAAATTAGTTACATTTTTGCCAGAAACAGACTGTATCAAATATAAGTGACTGACTATCATAAACGATACAGAACCTCCTCCCTGACAATATCGCCGAGACAGTTTGTTTATTTTTGGACCACAATTCTTATATGAGACGATTCTAAGATGACCCAATGTTATTTTCCAAAGAGAAATTACTTTACGAACCAGGGGATGAACGAGTGACGTCAGGACTTCTGTACTCTATTAAAACTAGATGTTTTGCGGCCCTCACATCTAGGCCCGATCAAAAGATACTGCGGCAAGAAAAAAGGAAAGTTGCTGTGGCTAAAATGTTATGATGTAGTAGGAAATGTAGTTTTTTATTAACCGTACAATATGTAAGTACATTGATTGAAGGCGGGGAAAGAAGCCTATATTATAGCCAGAGCTCTGATCAACAGTCCGGGGCAAGTTTCCGGGGCAAGTGGAGTGTTCGTGTGTTGACCAACCCCTGACAGATTTTGGAGGTCATTTCAATTAAAGTAGTAGGATAGGATAGGATAGGATAGGCTAGGCTAGGCTAGGCTAGGCTAGGCTAGGCTAGGCTAGTTTAGGCTAGGCTAGGATAGGATGCTGGAGAGACATGGAAACTCTGTTACTGAACAGACACTCTATAGCAATGATTACTAGAATCACCATCGATGAGTCATCGATGATGTCACTGGTAGGCAGGTTTCTGAACTGTCCACAGCCAGCCAACAAATGAGACACAGAGTGAGTAGACCAGAATTGTGCCCTCTTATAATGAGCATGAGTTAGGACCAATAGGCGCTATGCACTGCAGCCATATTGGAAAGAAATTAGGCCTCTTCCTTACTTCCTTCACAGGTGATACCAGTTATACGAATTAAGGCTCCGTTCCATTTAGTGTAGCACAGTGGTTCTCAAGCTTTTTTATTTTTATTTCAATGACCCCCCATAACTCTGAGAGCGTACAAATGGAACCAAATGGACCCGTAAGGTTCCATTTGTACGCTCTCAGAGTTACACACCCGAAAGGGGCCATTTAGAACCTCCTCAGGAACCATGAGGGGTCCCTGGACCACACTTTGAGACCCACAGATGTAGCAGAGTGTGTCCAGTGAGTCAGCATACACAATATCAGCACCCTGACTCTCTTTGACCAGAATGGAGCAAGAGCCTTAATTAGTATGATTGGTAACATGATTGTGAAGGAAGTAAGGAAGCGGCCCAATGTATTTCCAATATGGCAGCTTTTCACAGAGCCTATATGAAGATGGGGTTGACAATGGTGCTCCTTTACAAAAAAATAAAAAATACACATCAGAGTGCTTCTTCTGGGATAAGCCTGCGGGGCTTAGCGCAGACACGGCCCCGCATACCTCCCTCCATCTTCGGGGTCGCGGGACCCCCCACCCAACCCCCATTAAAACAGCCCACCACCCGATCACCCTTTTTCTCCATCAACACCCCCCCCCCGCCCTCTCTCTCTCTCTCTTCCAACTGTACCCCCCAACCCCCCGCCCCCCCCCAGCCCCCGGTGAGTGCATAAATCTCGCCTCCTCCGACAGTTGCAATCAACAAGAGCCGTAGTGAACCATGCGTAATGGCCGGTTAAGACAGGGGCGTAGTGGAGATGCACGATTTACTGCAACAATTATAGCCCCCCGTACAGTCAGCCTGTGCATGGGCCGCCTGGGGGGGGGGGGGGGGGTCTGAAGAGCTATACGCAGGTATGTCCGGGGTGAGAGAGAGAGAGAGAGAGAGAGAGAGAGAGAGAGAGAGAGAGAGAGAGAGAGAGAGAGAGAGAGAGAGAGAGAGAGAGATGGGGAAAGGAAATGAAAGAGAAAAAGAGAGAAAGGATGGGGGAGGGGTGCGGGGGGGGGGGGGGGTTACCTTTCCTAGAAATGTAGTCGAGTCAAAAGTACAGTATTTGTCTTTGAAATGTAGTGGAGTGAAAGTCATGATCAAGGATCCAAACAATACAATTACTCAATTAAAGTACAGATACTGAAAAAAGAGTACTTTAAGTATATTGTCAGAATGATGTACGTCCAAAACTGTTACCTTTTCAGGATTCAAATTCAAAAGTATCAAAAATAGCAGATCTGCAAGCGACACGTTTCGAGATTGTAGATCTGCCATTTTTTGTTGCTTTTGTTTGACACTGCAGTATGATCAAGTATAAGCGCGTTAATTTACGAAGAAAAAAAAACTAAACGTTAAAATATGGTGATACAAGGTTTCTGCCCCGAGAGGCAGCGTAACGTACTCGGTTACTGTCCCACCCACTGGGAGTACAGTATAGATACTGTACTGTAGCCTGTGTCTCTATATCTGCCTGCCTGGGTGTGTGTTTCTTCAGACGCAGGAGGAGGCGGCGGCGCATGCAGCGACATATGAAAAATGGAGCCATATTTGAAGTGAGCAGAGAGATCTATTCATATACATGCCTGACCCGCTCAGATAATCTATGCATCCGCGTCTCTAGCCCCGCATCCGCCCGTAACAAATGATGCTGCGCCGCGTTGGACGCGACCTGAGGGAGTGTGTGCGCGCGTAAGTACGCGCGTGTGTGCGTGAGAGAGATATAGAGAGAGAGAGAGACAGACAGAATACGTGTGTATGTCTACACAACTGTGATGCGCTTGTGCGCTTGGGGAAGGCATGCGCGGGGTTCCGCGCGCGCGCGCGTGTGTATGCATGCTCTTTCTGTGTGTGTGTGTATGTGTGTGTGTGTGTGCTTGGTGTGCGTGCAAGCGTGCACACTCTCCACGGCATGTTCTTAACGATCAGTCATTTTAATCAACACATGTGACCTTTTAAAAGCCATTATGACAAACAGATCAGCCATGAAAGCGGTGACCCGGTGTGTGCCCCCCCCCCCGCCCTCTCCACCCCCTGGACGCCAGTCCACTACCCCCCTCAATGTGACACCCCCTCCGCCTCCACCACACACACACACGCACACACACGCACACACACACACACACACACACACACACACACACACACACACACACACACACACACACCACACGCACACACGCACACACAGCACACACACACACACACACACACACACACACACACACTTTTGGTGTGCCCCGTCCAAGTGGCCTTGACTTATTCAATGCTTCTCATCATTGACCACCAAGGGGTCCAAATGGACCCTTATGGGTCCGTAACTCTGAGAGGGTGCAATGGAACCCTTACGGGTCCATTTGGTTCCATTTGTACCCTCTCAGAGTTAAATCAAACAGTGATGATTGAACAGTGCAGATTGGCATCCTAGAAATAACATTAATTGTATTAAATGGGGGTCCGTGGGCCTGATGCATATCACACTGGGGGGGGGTCCTTGAAACGAAGGTTAAGAATCACTGGGCACGCACACACGCACACGCACACACACACACACACAACACACACACACACACACACACACACACACAGACTAGCGCTAAGCAAGTGCAGTAACTTGCATTTGTTTGGTTGCTCTGCATTTTTTGTGACGTTAAGACAGGGACCACCATGACGATGTTCATCATGTTTACCATTAACCTATAGCAAAGGAAAGCCCAGATACATGACTGGCATAATAACCTGCATGACTACACAACTATACATAACTACAACGACAATGGTGCCGCAAAAAACAGACTCAAGTCCCGCCACCATACAACAAGGTACCTGTACAACAAGGTACATGTACAACAAGGTACATGTACAACAAGGTACATGTACAACAAGGTACATGTACAACAAGGTACCTGTACAACAAGGTACCTGTACAACAAGGTACCTTGTTGTACATGTACAACAAGGTACATGTACAACAAGGTACATGTACAACAAGGTACCTGTACAACAAGGTACATGTACAACAAGGTACCTGTACAACAAGGTACATGTACAACAAGGTACATGTGTACAACAAGGTACCTGTACAACAAGGTGGAACATGAGATACTCCATTCAGCGACCCAGTAGAGGGCATCATAGGAGAAGATCTACAGTACCACACGGACAATGGACTCTGCTGAACTGCCTGTCAACCAGTGGTGTAAAGTAACTAAGTACTTTTACTCCACTTAAATTTAAGCAGAATTTTGAGGTATTTTTTTTGCTTTACTGGAGTGTTTCCAATTTTCAGTACTTTTCTCCACTATACTTATTTTAAAACTAGGTAACTGTACTTTGTATATTTTGATTATTATTACAAAACCTACATTACGCAATGTGAGCTCATAGATCTGCTATTTTCAAAAGATTTTTTACATTTTATACATCTGAAAACGTGAAATTGGACATTCTGCATAATAAGTATTTTCTACTTTTGGCACTTTAAGAACCTTTTCGATACCAATACTTTTGTACTTTTACTCAAGTCAATTTAGAATCCCGGACTTTTACTTGTAACAGAGTATTTCTACATTGCAGTATTGACACTTGTACTTAAGTAAGGAATTTGAGTACTTTTTCCACCACTCCTGTCAACTATGAAGAAGTGGGGCCTGGCAGACACTGCAGGATGCAAGTGTGGCAAGCATGATTTTTTAAAGCTGATGTTAACTGCCCCCCCCCCCCCCCCCTAAACGTGTCAATGTTGTGATCCTTTATTTGCTAAAGAGCTCATTTCCTTAATTTGATCAGATTGGCCTTCAAAGAGACATCATTTCTGTACACAGTGAAATCCTCAGTGTTAATGTGTCCTTGTGTAACTCTGAGAGAGTACTCCATGTGTCCACTCCCTGAGTTAAATAATGTGTCATTGTGTTGAATTCACTCATTTGCGCTATTCATGATGCCGTACACAATTAGAGAAACATTAATTGGTGGCGCTGGAAGTTACTTATACCGTCTTTATTACACTTGCATGATAAGGTGGTGAATAAGGTGGAGCTAAATTAACCCATTAAGACCGGGAACACATCTGTGTGTCATTTATTGATTTATTTGGCTATTCAAAAACAGCAGATCTACAAGCTCATAGCGCGGCACCGAGTGCCGCGCTATGAGCTTGTAGATCCGCTATTTTTTTTTAAACGTGAAAACGTGTGCAAATCTTTAAATATATATATATTTTTAAAGCGAACATTTGTAACTCAAATGGGGGATTCTTTAATGTCTTCTAAATCCTAACAGTTTTTGGAAAAAAACGTATATTGCTATAATCAGTTGTTCTCAAACCTTTTCATGTCAAGGACCCCCAAAATGATATGTATTTGGCCGTGGACCCCCATCTCAAAACATGTTGTTCCAGGGACCCCCCAGAAGCAAAGATTTGAGTTACAATGTTTCGCTTTAAAAAATATATATATATTCAAAGTTTTGCAAAAAAAATTCACGATTACATTTTTTTTTTTGCAGATCTACAAACTCGTATGAGCTTATAGATCTGCTATTTTGTAATAGCCCAGATACATCTTAGAATGACAGAGATGCGTTCCCGGTCTTAAAGGGTTAAACAGCTTCTAATTGGAAACAAATTCATTTTCAACGAGTTGGGGAGACTAATAACGTGGAGTGTGACTGTGCTATACACTGTGTTACTAAACTACCTACCCAGGGTGTTATGGCAGAATACACATTTTGGTCATTAGCACTCAGAGTCATTAGAATTCACAGAGGAGAGAGAAAGAAAAAAGAAAAAGAAAAAAAAACAACACCCTAAAGTTTTAGATAAACTCCGGGCTGCGAGAAAAGAGAAATTGTAATTAGGCAAGAAAAAAAAAAAATACTCCCAATAATCAAATCACATTTTGTACTCCGGGCTTTAGAAATGAAATTAACTTAGTTCATATACTGGTGTATCTCTCAGCTCACTTTCTTCACTCTGAAATGTGTTGCCGGAATGCCGGTCCCCAGAGATGAGATAGGAATCTAATTAACTCAGATCAATATTACTCTGAAATGTCTCTCTGTCTCTCTCTCTCTCTCCCCCAGCTCTTGCGTGCTGGTGTCTCCTTCACCCACCCCCCCACTCCTCCAGTGGTGGCAAGTATCTGAGTACATTTACTCAAGTACTGTAGTTATAGGTAAACATTTGAGGTATTTTACTATTATTTGAGTTATGTACATTTTTCAATACTTTGTACATCTACACTGTTACATCTCAGAGTAAAATATTGCACTTTTTTGCTCCAGTATATTTATCTGACGGCTCTATTTGTAATTTCTAAGTTGTAGCTTGTGTATATCGGCTATTTTTTGAATGAAATAGTTAGAGTATTCAAATAATTGTAGTGGACTAAAAACTGCAATGTTTGCCTCTGAGATGCAGTGGAATAGAAGTATATAAATAATTGAAAAATGGAGTAACTTACTGTAAAAGTACTTAAAAATTGTATTGAACTACAATACCTGAGTAAATGTACTTGCCTGTCTCAGACACAGATGAATTTCATTAATTCCGAGTCTGAGGAGGTCGGCAGACAAGTCAACCCCCCCCCCCTGCCCGGTCGTGACCCACCCCAGGACAGGGTCCCCCCCCCCCGCACACGCCCACCCCCCAGCGGACCGCACAACCGACCCAAGCTCATTTTCTTCCCACAGTTATGCCCACATTAAATCAGAAACTCACACCCCGTCCAGTCAATAAACAGATAAAATGGAACAGATGCCTTCAAATGAGGGAGAGAGAGAGAGAGAGAGAGAGAGAGAGAGAGAGAGAGAGAGAGAGAGAGAGAGAGAGAGAGAGAGATCGGTCTCGAAACGTCTTCAAATGTCACCCGCACTTTTCTTAGCCGTTTGTTTGGGAGGCGCGGCCAATGGTGACGTCAAACCACGTCTTGGCTGACAGGCATGGCTTCAGGCATGGCTTTCTCTTCAAAGACAAGTGTTATGCACATTCAACTGGAATAGGACAAGGTAAGTGACAGCGCAGGAAGAAAAAAACTGTTTGCTCAACAGCTTAAACCTCCGAAAACGTTTTACTGAAAAGACACACACAAAACAACGTCTCAACCAAATAATTGGTCCTCGTCAGGTGCCAGGTGTGCATCTCTTCCGCCCTTTCTTAACGCTTAACATGCTGATCCACGGACACATGCTCATCACATACAGTATGGACACTTGGTCAGGACTCTCTCTTTCGGCATCACTGGGTCAACATACCTTTAACGTTGCGTTTCAACGTTCAGGGTAGTCTGAGACACGTATAATACAAGTTCAAATATTCAGGCAGACGTGCCACACCAGCAGTGGATGGCAGCCCATGTGAGACGTGTTCGAGTGAGACGTTAGCCGAAACGAGTGGCCGCGTTAACGTACTTAAGAAAGTTAGCATGACCCAAAAAAATTATCATATTTGGACTGGGGACCCCCAAAATAATCATATTAGAACTGGGGACCCCCAAAATAATCATATTAGAACTGGGGACCCCCAAAATAATCATATTAGAACTGGGGACCCGCCAAAATAATCATACTTGAACTGGGGACCCCCAAAATAATCATATTTGAACTGGGGACCCCCAAAATAATCATATTAGAACTGGGGACCCGCCAAAATAATTATATTTTAACTGGGGACCCCCCAAAATAATCATATTTGAACTGGATCATGTGACTGTGTACAATGCATTAGACCGCAAGGGGGCATTTGTAATTTTTTCGTTTTTTACAGATCATTAAAGTACAGAATATAAGCTTTCAAATGAAGTGTCATTCATTGAAATAGGAACTGGGGACACCCCAAAATAATCATATTTGAACTGGAGACCCCCCCACCCTGACATCACTTGGAATTGTAGGAGTTGAGGCATTACATTTAGTTTGACTCGGTTCCACAGATAAATGTTGTGAAAATAGCCGATCTACAGGCTCACAAATGCCTCGCGTTGCGAGGCGTTGAGAGCTTGTAGATCGGCTATTTTCATCATCATTTGTGCTTCGGTATATCACTCATCGGGACAAAGGTGTTTGTATTTGGGGGACCAGGATTAGGACCGGCGTAAAGGTTGAGAACCACCCTGCGCAAAATATCTTTGGCTAAAAATAGCAGATCTACAAGCTCACGCTGATTCATAAACCACAGATCACTTCAACACGGTCCATAACGCTCTTCTGTACATTCTAATTGTGAGACCATTAATACGAATGCTTCTCTTGTTTGGTACCTGCACCCGATTAGCACCGATAAGTAGGCTGATAATCACACAGTCCGGTTTAAGGCAAAATCGAGAATTGGTATTCAATGATGTGTTTTCTAAATTAAATAAGCTTCCTAACGAACAGTTTTAAAAAAATATATATTTCTCTCTCATCCGCAGTGGTGGAAAAAGTACTCAAATTCTTTACTTAAGTAAAAGTACTGCAATATAAAAATACTCTGACTGTTACAAGTAAAAGTCCAGAATTAAAAATGTACTTGAGTGAAAGTACAACATTATTGTAACAAAAGTAAAAGTGTAGAATATTTGAAAATAGCAGATCTACAAGCTCACAACGTGTCGCATCGAGCTTGTAGATCGACTATTTTCAAATAGCTATGTATACAATATGGCTAAAGTGGTTAATGTATGTTTCATTATATCATCATTTATATCTGCAAAGTAACTAGTAACTAAAGTTTTCAAATACATGTGGCGGAGTAAAAGTACAATATTTGCCTCTGAGATGTAGTGGAGTAGAAGTAAACGTATTGGAAATTGGAAACACTCAAGTAAAGTACAAATACCTCAAAATTGTTACGTTGTAAACAACCACCACCAAACCTTTTGTTAACTTATAACTCGATCTCTTTGTGGTGAACGCTTGTGTCTCTACAAGTTGTTGCGTTTTTCCCACATTGCTTGCCTTCGGATAAAATCAAGCATTGTGTTTTGTTCTCCACATCGATGTAGCGAAAATGTGTCCATATCACCTCTTCTCTTTCTCCCGAGCCCCGTGCAAAGCATTTTACCGTTTTATTTTGTAAAGTTTCGCTCTGAAATCTGAATCCTCCTGCCATTCATTTGACGGTGGTGTGACTCTGTGTGTGTGTGTGTGTGTGTGTGTGTGTGTGCGTGCGCGGCTGCAACTTTAAAAGGGTGTGTGTGTGTGTGTGAGTGAGGAACAGCATGCCCTGCGCTGTGAGGAGACAGGGAGTGACAAAATCATATAATAAATATATGATATCATATTTCGTCTCGTCTTTGTTTGTGAACTAAAATGACCATAGAGTTTAGTCCAGTCTTTATTTAGTGAATTACATTTTCGTCTCGTCTTTATTAGTCAACGAAATTGCATAATGATTTAGTCCCAGTTATTGTTTATTCATGGGTGGTGGTCTCGTCTCGTCTTCGTCCTTTGAAAAATGTGCGTTGACGAACATATTTCGTTTTGTTTTCGTTGAAATACACACTAGCCTACTGCCTACACTTTCATAGACCTGCCTGCTTATTTCTCTCTCAAAATTTGGCAACCCATTTTCAACTCTGAGCTTTTTAGAAGACAATGGAACCCCCCACTGTTTGGGGGAGAAAGTGTGAACTAGTCTGGAGAACAGAGGGAGACAGTGGCCAATAGGATAGCCTGATTTGGGGATCAAAATGATCATTTTTCAGGCTTGGTGGAGGAGTATGAAACCTCAGTCATGCGAGTGTTAAGTAGTACTTAAGTAAATGTACTTAGTTACTTTCCACCACTGCTCATCCCCTTGTCCCTCCCCCCTCTTCTTCTTCCCTCTCTCTTTTTCTGGAAATAACACAAAACGATGGAGCTTGCACAAAATAACAAATTTCACCCAAATCATGTTTTTTTTTACACCTGTAAATCTGTGATGTGACAATAAAGTCCATTCCGCTTCAGATTCTTGTACATCTGCTTTATTTCCTCTGCGGCTTTTCCGTGCGTTTCCGCTGAGCGCTTTCGCTTGTGATGACATGCCCAGAATAAGGCCCTGATGATGGGCTCGGGTTCATGTGGCTAAAAAGACATGTATATGGTAAAAAAAAGAGTGATGACGGGGCGAGAGCGATACAGCAGGACACTCTTACACAGCATGTCCCAGGAAGGCGAATGCTGCTGATTCAAGTGAAATAGAGGCGTGGATTTTTTTTTTGGTGCAGGGAGAATAGGATCCCACAGCCATCTGCTGCAGATAGATCAGTCGGTTGGCCTTTTCCACACATGACGCTTCAGATTAATTATGATCATCACGTCGCGAGTCTGCTCGCCATAAATCACCAGGCCCCGTGTAAAATAATGTAGTAAAATAACATTCCATATATGGCCGTGGCGTGCAGCTAGTATGGCCCATTATCACCCATTTTCAGCAGTGGTGGGAGGGAAATTAGATACAGTGTGAGAGTCCTTATAAAGTTTTTGTTTTTTTGTTTTTTTTCACTAAGCCCGGGCATAAATAATTACTTTTCTAGTTAACGGCTGGTGGCGGAAAGGGCAGTGTTAAAAAAAAAAGTCCAAATCCAGTGGTGAAAGAAGTACTCAGATATTTTAGTAGCAATAACACAATATGAAGTAAAAGTAAAAGGCCTGTATTCAAAACTTCAGTTGAGTAAAACTAAGAGCGTATTGGTGTCCCCATCGAGTCTCCTACCGGAGACTCTGCCGGTCATCAAATTATTGGCTTAGGAATGCGACAAAAATAAAAATAAATCTCCATGAATTCAAGGCTTCGTGGGATGTGTAATTGATCGAAATAAGTCATGTTTTGGGTGAACTATGCCTTTAAGTTAGTTTCCACCACTGGTGGACAGTAACTAAGTGCATTTACTTGAGTACTACTGTAGTTACTTACAGTACAATTTGAAATATTCGATTTGTTTGGTTTTCTGCAAGCTAAGGACTTTCACTCCATTACATTTCAAATAAAAATATTATACTTTTGACCCCACTACATTTCTAGGAAGGGACGCTTGGGACTCAAACTTACAAAAATATAATATTTTAAAATTATTTCTGAAAGTTTCTGACAATTGTAAATGCACTTTGTAATGTGTCCTTTTGAATACTTGAGTATCTACAGTACTTGAGTATATGCTGCTTTGTCCGCCACTGCTTTCCACCCCATTCCAAATCCGGCGTAAAACGGAGGGGATTTGGGCTGACGGAGGAGTGCAGAGAGCACGCTACACAGGAAGGCATAAATCCACTCGCAGGAAATCTACAAGGCTGTCTATATCAGCAAGATAAGTTTGAGCCGCCCGTAGTCCGACTGGACACAAATCCTCTCCATCATAAATCTGCACTGGGAAAGAGGGACAGCCGCTCAATCAACAGTCAACTCCCCTTAACACCCCCCCCCCCCCCGACCCCCCAAGCGAACTCCATGCACGCAGGAGAGAGAGAGTATGTGTTTGTGTCTGTGCGTGTGTCTGTCTGTCTGTGCACGTGTCTGTGTGTGTGTGTGTGTGTGTGTGTGTGTGTGTGTGTGTGTGTGTGTGTGTGTGTGTGTGTGTGTGTGTGTGTGTGTGAGAGCGTATAGTATAAGTGCGTGCAACCATGCATATCTACAGGAGAGAGAGAGTATGTGTTTGTGTCTGTGCGTGTGTCTGTCTGTGCGTGTGTCTGTCTGTGCGTGCGCATGCGCGTGCGCGTGCGAGAGCGTATAGTATAAGTGCATGCAACCATACATATCTACAGGAGTGCGTGTGGGAGAGGGTGTGTAGAGTTTATGCATGAATGTGTGTGTGTGTGTGTGTGTGTGTGTGTGTGTGTGTGTGTGAGTGCAAGTGCGAGTGCGAGTGCGAGTGCGTGTGCGTGTGTGTGTGTGTGCGTGCGTGCGTGCGTGCGTGCGGTGCGTGCGTGCGTGCGTGCGTGCGTGCGTGCGTGCGTGCGTGCGTGCGTGTGAGTGCAAGTGCATGTACGCATGCTATACTGTAGGTGCACGGCACCATAAATGTCTGCCCAAACAGATGCGCATGCTGTCCACACAGGGCTGTACTGTACGCATGTACAGTATGGTATGCGTGCTGTCATTCCCCCGATATATTCAGCATTAACCCCTACCCCCCCTCAACTGACAAATCCGGTTTCGTGATAAAACATAAAAAAGACGCCACGCCGTCATCACGCCGGCGCAGGTGGTCGCTTCAAACCCCCCCAGACTTTACAGCAAACGGCAAGTGTTCGCCATCGTCTTTTATGACAGAGGTGGTGGCCACTCCACATCTGGGGAGGGAATGCCACGTTTGTTTACGTTCCCTCGAATACCGTGCGACAGCGCATGTCCACTGAGATAATTGCTGTCGGATGTTATACTAGTTAACAGTGGTGTAAAGTAACTAAGTACATTTACTCAAGTACTGTACTTAAAAACAATGTTGAGGTACTTTTACTTCACTGGAGTATTTCCAATTGTCTATACTTTTACTTCTACTCCACTACATCTCAGCGGCAAATATTGTACTTTTACTCCACTACAATTATTTGAAAACTTTAGTTACTAGTTACTTTGTAGATATAAATTATTATATTATACAACATACATTAACCACTTTAGCCCTATTCTATACCTAGGCTATTTGAAAATAGCCAATCTACAAGCTCACAACGCGTCATGAGCTTGTAAATCGGCTATTTTCAAACATTTGAGTACTTTTACTTTTTGTACTTTAAGTACATTTTCTTACCAATACTTTTGTACTTATACTCAAGTAACTTTTTAATTCCGGACTTTTACTTGTAACAGAGTACTTCTACATTGCAGTATTGATACTTTTACTTAAGTAAAACATTTGAGTACTTTTCCACCACTGCACCACAATACATAAAGGTGCCATTCATAATGTAAATGATAAGCTGTATGGGCTTTCTATATGTATGGGTGCATTTTAAACATTTTGCATCGTGTGTGACTCTGTGCACATGCACACGCTCATAGTTAAATCGACACTGTGCATTTGTAGAACTTTTCCAAAGTCAAATTCAAGTGCACACGTTTTCTTTTCTTTTCTTTTTTTCAAAGGCTCTCATCCGTGTGAGTAAAGGAGACTTCAAATTCAAACCCGAGCCTCTGTTTGTTTTAGATATATGTACACTGATGCTACGGTGATAAGCTATTCTTTATTGAGAGTATGTCATAGAGTTAAAATAGCTTCCCACACCAGTTAAAACAAATGAATTCATGTGCGTTCCTCTGCGCTTTAAGCAAAAAAATGAATCCTGACCTTAAAGTAACCCTTTGAGCTCTGATTGCGTCGAATGTCTCACTTAAGCCGAGCGTGAGTGAAACGATGACAGACCGATGACAGCCTTCTCCAGGTTGCCATTGAGGCCCCATGCCTTTTTTTTTTTTTGCGCAACGAGATGCATTATTTACAGAGAAAGTCCCACTCATAACAATGATTTATTTGTTTCGCTGTCACCGGCACACAAACTCATGCATTTGTTATGCGCAGCCAAAAAATTAGAGGCTTTTCATTTCCCCGACACTGACACGTCGGGGCGGGGGGGATTGTAAAAAATTCATTAGTCAACATTTCGGGCCAGATGAGCAAGATTCAAAGACACCTTTTGGTGACAAAAAAAAACCCCAAAACGACAAAAAAACAAGGTAACATGGCTTCCTACCTTCCATTGCTAGATGTCTAGGTGTTGTTATTAATGTTTATAAGTCAGACGGCGACAGAAATGGCCGGATGTGTTTTCTCGGTTGTCCTTATGTACGTACGTATATGCATACAGTACGTACATAAGGACATACGACACACGTACACACTGTACGTACGACCGTCCGTGCCAAACCTTGTGAACGTGATATCTCAGGAACGCCTGGAGGGAGAGTGCCATGACATTTGGCACAAATCGTCCACTTTGGACTCAATGATGAACAGATTACAAGTAGGTGGTCAAAGGTCAACGGTCATGGTCACTGCGAACGGTGTGAACTCTGAAAACACTGACAACGTTCATTGCGTTCATTCAAAGTTCTTCTTTCACTACATGCACAATATGAGTGTAGAGACAGACACGGGTGTAAACTGCAGCTGCAAATTGCTGCAGACGGCTACACCGGAACTAGTGTCTCTATCCGTGGTGCTGAAAGCCCTGTAGACAGCGACACTGGAACTAGTGTCTCTATCCGTGGTGCTGAAAGCCCTGTACACAGCGACACCGGACCTAGTGTCTCTATCCGTGGTGCTGAAAGCCCTGTAGACAGCGACACTGGAACTAGTGTCTCTATCCGTGGTGCTGAAAGGCCTGTAGACAGCGACACTGGAACTAGTGTCTCTATCCATGGTGCTGGAAGCCCTGTAGGAGTTTAGACAGCTACACTGGAACCAGTATTTATAGCTTTCACTGTTTCTTTACATTTACATTTGACGCAGGCTTGGACCCAACGTAAACAAGTCTTCAATACCGGAGGACAATTGAACATAAAAACACTATGGTCTCAGACGCAGTTCTGAATCACAAAGTCATAATGTCCGAGATTTGGCGGAGGCAATTTCAGGTTAGCCTTAGATTTGCTGCGCTGTAACGGAATTCTGCAGTTTGTAGGTAATTGGTCCAAGGAGGTCTGTGTTTGGTCATACAGTACAGTCTGTCCGCAACTGCTCCGAACAATAGACATATCTCTCTACTGTCATTGTCTGGCTACAGTGAGACTATCACAACACACGCACCCCCAACATGTGTGGTGCCTTCTGTGTAAAGTATCTCTCTCAAGCATCTCAAATAACCGATAAAAAGGCGGGACAAAATTAAACAACCAAGAAGCCTTATTGAGAGCTCAAAGCTATGCCAGAGTTTGTTTCAGGACATTGTTCTGCCACTGAAAACTCTTTATTTCTGGAAACTACCGTAGTAGTCATACCCCCTACCCCCTAGCCCCCACCCCCCTCCCTCTCCCTCTCTGTTCGCAGGGAGTCGCAGGGAGTCCGAGCAAATTTTCTGTGCGTTCAGCACATTTGTGGGCACAGTGGATATTTGAAATGTCAGGACATTTACTCTTGCTTATGTGCTTGCTGGTGGATCTCCGGACTTCCATGGCGGGCAGGCACATTTCTGAGCGGGTGCGCGGTGTGTGCGCTGTGCGCATGTATTATTCATCCCGCTAGGACGTACACAGGGGCCACTGCACTTGACTTTGTCAACTCTCTGTAAACACACGCACTAAATTATTGAGGTGTCTAAAAATGTGGGGTGGGGATGGCGTGGGGTGGGGGTCCGGAACTGTTGCTCGATCGGGAGGCCCCCCTCTCCCTCTCTCTCTCTCTCTCTCTCTCTCTCTCTCTCTCTCTCTCTCTCTCTCTCTCTCTCTCTCTCTCTCTCTCTCTCTGTTGCCGTGACAGGTTTGGATGGGTCGGTAACGAGGATGAGCTGCGTAAGCAGAAAAGGGGGGGGAGACGTGGCAGCCCCCCCGCCATTAAAAATGCACCAGTTAGCACCGTCCAACCTCTGGCCAGACACTGTTGTGTACACTCCCCTGCCCCAACACACACACACACACACACACACACACGCACGCACGCACACATACACACACGCACACACGCACACATGCACACATGCACACACACGTCGTCATTACAACATTTTTATAGGACAGCAATTTTATGAATGTCGTTATTACAATTTCTTGCCATTTTTGCCCCTAACCCCAAACCCCAAAATAGCAGATCTGTCAGTGCACAACCCTGCCGAATAACTAAGTAGGCCTATAAATTAGGCATAACTCTCTGACCCCTACACCTAACCTCTAAATGTCTAATCTTAACACGGCACACTTAATATATCTAAGCAAAAACATCAACGATTATTGTTTTTTAACCATAAAACCAGTGGTGTAAAGTAACTAATGTACATTTTCTCAAGTACTGTACTTAAGTACAATTTTGAGGTACTTTCACTTTACTGGAGTGTTTCCAATTGTCTATATTTTTACTCCACTACATCTCAGAGGTAAATATTGTACTTTTGCTCCACTACAAGTATTTGAAAACTTGAGTTACTAGTTACTTTGCAAATATAAATTATTACATTATAAAACATATAAATTAATAATAATAATAATAATGAATTGCATTTATATGGCGCTTTTCTAAGTACTCAAACTTACTCAAAGCGATTTACAATGGTTCATTCATTCATACAGGGGGGGGCATTGGGAGGTGGAGCGGCGAACAGTCGACGCCAGCGTCCCCACTTTTCCCACATTCACACACCAATGGTGGCAAGCTAGCGCCGACCGAATCATTGGAGGCAATGTAGGGTTCAGTGTCTTGCCCAAGGACACTTCGACATGTGGACAGGAGGAGTTGGGATTCGAACCGCCGACCCACGGATCAATGGACGACCTGCTCTACCTCCTGAGCCACAGCCGCCCTATTTATAATATTATAATATATAATTAACCACTTTAGCCCTATTTTATATAGGCTATTTGAAAATAGCAGATCTACAAGCTCAGAGTGGCGTGCCGTGAGATTGTAGATCTGCTATTTTCAAAAATGTTAGTACTTTTACTTTGGGTAACTTTACTTGTAACAGAGTACTTCTACATTGCAGTATTGATACTTTTACTTAAAACATTTGCGTACTTTTTCCACCACTGCATACAACTACAATTTTTCTTGGCCAGGACAATTGTCCTCACTTGCAGGGTCTATTTCTAAAAATGTACTATACTTGTATAGTAAAATATAGTACTATTACTTGGCCCTCACAAGTAACAGTAACACACACATACGCACGCACGCACGCACGCACGCACGCACGCACGCACGCACGCACGCACGCACGCACGCACGCACGCACGCACGCACATTTGAAATATTTATTTATGTCCACATAAACAGAAGTACAAGATAGGACATAAACACTGCCAGTGCAGTCAGATAATGGGGAAACAGCCAGTTACAAAGTGCATGTAAGGCAGAGCATTGTTACATACAAAACAAAAGATGGCATACTTGTCGAATACAGCGGACAACAATCATGGGTAAAGGAAACAACGCCTCCTCCAACTTGAGCGGCTTCCTATAATAGCTGATATTGAGCAGTACCTTGCTAATTGTTTAGCCCTCCTTTTGAAGAGGCCGGCCATTTGAAGACCCCTCACAACCAACTTGTGCCCGTGCCCTAGGCTTCCAAAGATAAAAAACAAAAGTTTACATCTGTAGCCCCACACACACACACACACACACACACACACACACACACACACACACACACACACACACACACACACACACACACACACACACACACACACACACACACACACACACACACACACACACACACACACACACACACACACACACACACATTGCACTTGTCTCTATATCCTCCGTCACCTATCTGCTCCACATCACTGTCTCTCGTTTCAGTACAGAGTGAGCGGCGAGGTATGTATGGCCGCCGCCACGGCAGCCACTCTCTGCCCCGGACACCAAAAAGGACCTTGACGTCGATGCAACGAGCACTTGTCTCAATCAAGGGCCCAGCTTCTGAGTTGTAAATTGAGTCTATATAGGAAGTGACAATTCCTATGAATGGCCTGTAGTTTCGCTGTTTTACCCATGCTGCTGTCAGAAAGAATTTATCTCCATTCAAGCGGATGGGTTTTTGCCTAACTTTAGACTTGATTTTATTACCTTAATAAACTATTGTCATAAATACTATATGCTTCCAGTTGCTAGTTTAAAGTCTTCTTTTTATCACCATGATAAGCGTTTTGGTAGTTTATGGTCCCATTTATTTTAAAATATATGATAAATTAGGGTATGCTGTAGGAGGGGCGTGGCTACCTTGTGATGATTTGATTGACACGCTACACAACCAATAGCACTCATTCCCCACCCCTGCTCTGGTCCGAACGAATGGCATTCATTTCCGTGTGCATAGGATATGACACGATATAGAAAGATGGCGGATTTGAAATTGCTGAAAAATAGGCTTCATTTACGGTCTGTAGAGTCTATGGGCGAAAACGCTGTCCATTCTTTTTTACAGTCTATGGTCTCAATCAGTGGTGTAAAATCAGTGATACTCAACCTCTTTTCATTTTCAGTTTGAAACCACAGACCCTCATTTGACACAATTTGCCATATGTGGGACCCCCAATCTACACTGTTAAAATCCTCCGTGTTAATTTAACTCTGAGAGCGTGCAAATGGAACACGGGTCCATTTGGACTGTACTTAAGTACGATGTCAAGGTACATCTAGAGATAAGATAGACAGTTTCAAAGGGTCTGAAATTGGCACCTCAGGGGAAAGTCAGTGGGATGTCCAAGGCCTTGTCATGGAGATAGGGTAGCATGTGCTAGGTGTGAAATGGTGTCATTTCACACCTGGGTGGCAAATCAAAGTGGAGACAAACCGGCAAATCAGGCACAACAATGGAGGGACATTTTTTTTTACAGGGAAAGATCAGGGAAGTGTAGGAGGTTCATGCCTGTACTTTACTCTTTTTCCATTCCGTGATACTTTATACTTCTAGTCCACTAGATTTCATATAAGCGAATAATGTACTTTTCACCCTGCTAAGTTTTTTCGACAGCTTTAGTTACTAGTTAATTTGCAGATTTAATATTATGAATAATTTATAGAAAATCTTTTACATTTTGAAAGCCTGAGTATAAAACTAGGGCTTAATTGGTTAATGATCAATAGTTATAGTCCAATGACATGATATAGGCTACTCTGATATGGGAATCCTGCATATTGCATGCTTTCACTTTTGCTGATTGAAGTATACTTTGATGCTAATACCTTTGGCACTTTGACTTAAATAAGATTGTTACTTGTAAAAAGGTATTTTTTACACTGCAGTATTGCTACTTTTATTTACTATAGGTTTGAGCCGCTATATGCGGCTCTACCTAAGTCCAATTCCATGAAGAGAGTTGTATTTCATGTCAATTGTACTATGGGAGCCTGTTTTAAAAGAAAACTTAGACTTCATACACATGTACACTCAAAACACATCATCGTTCTTACCTGATTGATAGTGCTACTTTTTAAATCTGTTGTATCTTTATGTGATACTTGACTTTTGTAACATTTTATTTATTTATTTCAAAATGTCGTGTGAGACAACGTGATTACAATATTTGCTATTGTTGTTAATATTAATGTCTTGGGACCCCAGGTAGACTATAGCTGACGTTAAGGCTAATGAGCTAATAATCCAATGCAGATCCGTATAAATAGACACATAAACAAATACATGTGGTCTAGCCCTGTGATTCCTCACCTGGTTTATGTTGGGGGCCAAGTGTTTGTGGAATAGATCTCCGATATGATTTGTTCTAATGGTACAACAATCCCATAGATAGTAATTTCCTGATGGTCTAATTGGTCCCAGGGGCAGTTTTGTCTTCATCTATTATGAAGACACCCGCAGGACCTTAGCTTTATTGGATTTATGACAGCGAGAGAGAGAAAAGATACTAAAGGTATAATTTATTAACAGCTCTTTTGTTCTTCTTTTCTTTTTAATTGAGTTGTGGATCTTCCCTCCCTCTCTGGCCGAGGAGAGGTGTTGTGTTTGTACGTCGCGACGAAGATCTCAACAAATAAAAACAAATGCTGTGGACCTTTATAAAAGCATCGGGCGGCGCGGCGCGGTGGGAGTGATCAATTTGACCGATGAGATCAGAGTCGATCTGACCGATGGCGTAACGTTTCCTGTAAAAACGGGCCCCGGAGTCAAAAATGAGAGCTTGTACGATGAATGCTTCTGCGTTTGGAAAAGAATAGCTATTGTACGACGCACTGCGTCGCAAAGTTGAAAGATTGTGGATCGCCGTTTCTCAACGTTGCGTTTGGGGACCACCAGTGGTCCAAACGGCCCCTCTAACTCTGAGAGTGTACAAATGATGTACAAATGATGTACAAAAAATGACCCTTACGGGTCCATTTGGTCCCATTTGTACACTCTCTGAGCTATTAGTATAACTGGTAAGACCGGTTATTGAATTTGATCTGATGTCTGTCTGTGTGGTAGTTGGTCTTACTGCCGTCAAGCGAGTGTTATTAAGATTGGGAACGCAGTGTAATTTTTTGATTTGAGCTAAACAAGCATTATTTTATACTTTGGCTATACAAAAATAGCAGACAACAATGTGTTGCATTAAGACGCGTTGTTGTGAGCTTGTACTTCTGCTATTTTCAAATAGCCGAGGTATAAATCAGGGCTAAAGTGGTTAATGTATGTTTTATGATATAATCATTTACATCTGCAAAGTAACTAGTAACTCAAGTTTTCAAATAACTGTAGTGGAGTAAAAGTACAATATTTGCCTCTGACATTTTTGAAAAATCATGAAAAGTGTGAGAACTACTCTCTCTCTCTCTCCGTTTCCCTTGTCTCTCCTGAAGAACGCGACTGGAGCTGCATTGTCCCACCGTTTCCCAGAGGTCCCCCCCCCCCACACACACACCTTCAGACACAATTAGGGTCCAGTCATTAAGACAATCTGTTTTGTTAAAAGGCTATCATAACGTATCTGTTTTTAAGCCCCCCCCCCCCCCCCCCCCCTCACTCGTATTAGAACGCTGTTTCTCAAAGTGGGGTCCGGGGACCCCAAGGGGATCCGTAATGGTGTGTGTGAGGGAGGGGGGGGGTGGGGGGGGGGGCAAATGAACAGTCAGTTTAAACGCTGGAGCCCTATTTTTTTTACAGTATTTTTTCGGCTATTCTAAAACAGCCAAGTTCAAAACAAAATGAAAAAAAAAAAAAAAAGTGGAGTTAGGAGGTTTTGTTCATCATTGATAAGAACAGCTGAATGGACCTCAAAGCTCACAATGAGGTTGGAGGTCAAAAGGGGGTGGAGCCCGGAGTCAGCAAAACCAGCTATATAACTCCGGTGGACTTAGCTGGTTTAGCAGAAAGTTTGAGGATCCAATGGAGTTAGCTGGTTTTGTCAGACGCGCTTTTTAATACTTTTCATTGGTTCAATATTTTTTTTTTAATCAACACACAGACGTAAAGGGTGTTCAATATTACTGATTAATGGAAAAAAATGCAAAAGCGTCAAAATGGAGTTCGCTGGTTTCTGCCTGACAGCAATCGACACGAAAAAAAAATGTTTGAGAACCACTGCATTAGGATTTCAAACGCATCTTGCGATAGTAGGGGGGCGGTGTGGGGGGGGGGGGGGGGGGCGGGGGGGGCTTCTTGGAAGCTGGGGGCTGAGATGATTGCAGTGCATGGGCTCTCTCTCTCTATAGTCTCGTGTGGCTCTCTCCCTGACCCCCGAGTTTTCTGTAATCTATATTTTCAGAATAATACAGAGGGAGCACAGCGGCTGTGCAGGGGGCACAACCCCTCTAATCTACTCTACTCTCTCCTGCAACGCTGGAATGTGTGCCCACAGCCCGGCGCGGTGCAGAGCTCTGCGGCGAGAATAAATGCTGCCCCATTACGGCCATTACGGGGGTGTGGGGTGGGGGGGGTCTAAATACGTTAGAATTTAATATTGATACGGGAGAAAAGACAGACTTGTTAACCCATATAGACCGGGAAGAAATCTGTGTCATTTTAAGGTTTTTAACCACTTTATCCATTATTGTATGTCATTGTACTGTATATACAAAATAATATTATACAAAAATAGCAGATCTACAAGCTCATAGCGTGGCACCGAGTGCTGCGCTACGAGCTTGTAGATCTGCTATTTTTTTTAAAACAAACATTTTTAACTCAAATCTTTGCTTCTGGGGGTCCCTGACTCCCTGGAACAACATATTTTGAGATGGGGGGGTCCGTGGCCAAAATACTTATCATTTTGGGGGGTCTTTGACATGAAAAGGTTTTGAGAACCACTGATATAGAAACATAGGTTTTCAGAAAACTGACGTTTTGTAGAATCGCCTCAGGTCTTAATGGGTTAATATGTTAGTATAAGCTACGTCCTATTATGATGTAGTTTGCACTCTTGGGTACACCGTCAGTGTTCATTCAACTCTGAGAGTGTACAGCATGACTATGGGTGTTCTCTTTACTCTGCCTTTACCAGGAGCTAATGCACTTAAGAGAACAGTAATGTAGAGCAGTAACACATTGGAATAGGCTACCTCCACAAATAAAAAGGAGAGGCAATAAATACAGCCTCAAATGTAAATGAAAGGAAGCGGTGATTAGTGAAGAAGTTGTGTTAATGGTTAGCTTGTTTGATGTTTGGACTGTCTGTAATTCACTTTTTTTTTTGCACATGGTTGCATATCATTTCTTGGTTTGTCCACCAGAGAGTAATACGCTGACGTAACATGTGTAGATTCTTAATGGAGTTGTGTGAAGACCGAAATCTTCAGTTATTTTTTGTTTTGTTCAAACTATGTAATGGTGTATTTCCATTGTACTACAGTATGTTTTAACCCATTAAGACCTGGAACGCATCTGTGTTAGATTTCTTTGGGCTATTCAAAAATAGCAGATCTACAAGCTCATAGCGCGGCACGGAGTGCCGCGCTATGAGCTTGTAGATCTGCTATTTTTTGAAAAAAAAAAAAAAAAAAAACTGTTAGGATTTAGAAAACATTTTTAAGAATCGCCTCAGGTCTTAATGGGTTAATTTGATTGTGAAGTGTGAACGTTTGGACCCCCAGGATAAAGTGGCCTTCACTGTGGTGGTGAGGACTAATGGGGATCCCATTATTAACAATACAAATTCAACACTCTCAGAGTTAAAGACAGGTCTGATTATTGGTCTACAGATTTGTAGGCGGGGGGGGGGGGGATATTTGTCTCTACGTCCTCCCGGGGTGGGGGCTCGCTCGTTGGCAGGTGAGTCAGTTGGATACAAACAGCAGGTTGACAACACACAACATGTGAGTCGGGGGGGAATGTATTGGCATAACGACTGAGTTGGGGGAAGAAAAGGGGTCC
>NC_137615.1:48447496-48457496 GCF_963280865.1 Gymnoscopelus braueri
GCCCCCCCAACCCCACCCACCCACCCACCCACCTGAATGCCTGAGCATCCAGTGTTATTGATCCCCCGCCTCTCCCTAACCCCACCCACCCACCCACCCACCCCCGCCCCACCTTCTGGGGGCGGAAACAAGGTATAGAAAGAAAGAAAGAAAAAAAGAAAAAAAAGGCGACATCTGTAACGCCAATTTCCGCGGGTCTGCAGGTTTGAGCATCTGCGCGCGTGTCTGGTGGGAGGTTAGCATTTTTAACCCATTTAGACCGGGAACGCATCTGTGTAACCACTATTCTATACTTTGGCTTTTCAAAAATAGCAGATCTACAAGCTCTGCTATTTTTTGTAGAAACTAAATTAGATCGGATTTTTTGTTTTAAGAGCGAACATTTTTAACTCAAATCTTTGCTTCTGGGGGGTCCCTGGATCAAAATATTTTGAGATGGGGGTCCGCGGCCATAATGAATATAATTTTGGGTGGTCCTTGACATGAACAAGTTTGAGAACCACTGATATTATAGCAACATAAGTTTAAAAAATAAAAAACCTGTTAGGATTTAGAAGACATTTGTAGAATCCCCCAGAAGCAAAGATTTGAGTTATAATTGTTCACTTTAAAAAAGTATATATTCAAAGGTTTGCACACATTTTCACTACTTTTCAAAATAGCAGATCTACAAGCTCGCAGCGCGGCACTCGGTGCCGCGCTGCGAGCTTGTAGATCTGCTATTTTTGAATAGCCCAAAGAAATAGAACAATAGCACACAGATGCGTTCCCGGTCTTAATGGGTTAATCAAGGGCCCCCGCGCCACACATCAGATTAATGGAGGAATTTGATAAACGTCTCTTATTTTTTTGCGGGCGGAGAGGCCCCCCGAATCTTGCCTACTCAGGGAACTGAAGGCTCAGAGCGACGGGGGGAAATGAAGAATTAACCCTTTCAAACCGGGAACGCATACTGCGTAGCCACTTTGACCATTATTTCATACTTTTGGCTATTCAGAAAATAGCAGATCTACAAGCTCAAGGCTCAAAATCGTGAACATTTGTGCAAATCTTTGAATATATGCATTTTTACATTTTTAACTAAAATCTTTGCTTCTGGGGGGGTCCCTGGATCAACATATTTTAACGGGGTCGGCGGCCAAAAACATGAAAAAGAACCAGTGATATAACAACATACGTTTAACAGAAAAACTGATTAGGATTTAGAAGACATTTGCAAAGATTTGCACACATTTTCACGATTTTCCCCAAAATAGCAGCTCTACAAGCTCATAGCGAGTGCCGCGCTATGAGCTTGTAGATCTGCTATTTTTGAATAGCCCAAAGACATCTAAAAAAAGGACACAGATGCGTTCCCGGTCTTAATGGGATAAAAGAGAGCGGGGAGGGGAGATGAGATGAGAGGAGCGGTGATGTTTGAGGTCATCTCTCTCCTCTTCTCTCTCTGCTCAAGTAAAAAAAAAAGAAGACTTTTAATCAGAATTAAACCGCCTTGCAATATCCCCGTGATGATTTCATTACCGGGGGGGAATCAAGATGTCATCCATTTCTGAGCGCACTTCGTGTCAGAACTTTTGGGTCCGGATCACACGCGGCTTTATAGCGGAGGAGGGGGAAACTTCTCTCTTCCTTTCCCGCGCGTCTCTGCCTTTGCCTGACGGCGGAGCGGAGGCGCATGCAGCCATCACGGACGCGGGACAGGTCTCATGAAAAATTCATGTTTTTTAAATTTCCTTTTTCAACAAACTGAGCCTCGGCACGTTGAATGTTTAACCCATTGAGACCAGGGAACGCATCTGTGTCATTTTAAGATGTTTTTGGGCTATTCGAAAAATAGCAGATCTACAAGCTCATAGCGCGGCACAGAGTGCCGCGCTATGAGCTTGTAGATCTGCTATTTTTGAAAAATCATGAACATTTTGTGCAAATCCTTGAATATATATATATATAGCAAACATTTTTAACTCAAATATTTGCTTCTTGGGGGTCGCTGGAACAAAATATTTTGATGGGGGGTCCGCCGCCAAATACATATAATTTTCGGGGTCCTTGACAGTTTGAGAACCACCGATTATAGCAACAAGAGTTTCTTCAGAAAACTGTTAGGATTTAGAAGACATTTGTAGAATCCCCCAGAAGCAAAGATTTGAGTTACAAATGTTCGCTTTGAAAATACATATATTCAAAGATTTGCACACATTTTCAGGATTTTTCAAAATAGCAGATATACAAGCTCATAGCGCGGCACTCGGTGCCGCGCTATGAGCTTGTATATCTCCTATTTTTGAATAGTCAAAGAAATCAAAAAAACGTCACAGACGCGTTCCAGATCTTAATGGGTTAATGAGCGTCGCACGAGGTCCAGAAAAAAAAGAGAGCTAAGTGACACCGCTTTGGGCTGATAAGAGTTGGGGGTATTGTCATTGAGATCACAATACGGGCGCAGTAACGTACACGGCCTGGGTCGCGGTAAAACCATGTATAGGATACAAATGGTACAGAAAACTACTTAAAGCAGAACTATGTAACTTTCTCTCTTCTGCCCCGGATTGGAACCAGGTTTCCTGTGCAAGTGCTGACATTTTTGTTTTACTATTGAGCTAATAGACCCAGCCTGCTTGCTCAGGGGATACATTGAATCTTGACCATCAGGTCAACCTTCGTGTCAGATCCTGTGTCTAGGTGAAACTTGACCTTTGCCCACGATCTAAATGTCTCAATAGAAGAACAGAGAGACAACATATAACCACCTCAACTGTATAAATGACAAATGAAAATAATTAAAAATAAAGCTACATAGTGAGGCTTTAAAGACCCACTTCCCCAAAATCATGTTTTTTTGTTTGGTTAAAGGTGAAAAAGTTCAAGAGTAACAGGGGGTCTATACCTGACTCTCAAGCTTTGTATTTTCTGTTTACTAAAGAGCTGGAGAGATGGGGATACCCCTGCTATTGAACAATAACGCTATTAGCGAAGATATGGAAATAGAGAGCTATACTAACAGTATTGAACACATTTTAATACAAATACATCACTCACGCCACTGCTCTGCGTATGTCCAAGACATGAATACAGACTAATAGCATTCAATGAACATAGGTTTGACACAGGGCACGCGATGACTTCACACATTCAGAGCCTCACTTAACGAAGGAGAAAGTATGCATGGGGCGTTATGTGACACAAAACAAGCCCTACCCTCTAACCCCACACAAGGAAGTCACTGGAAGTCAAAAGTCATCCTTTTTTTCTAAGACCTTAAAGGGATACTTCACTTTCACATAAATAAAATAAACATTTAAAAATATATATATAAAAAAAAATGAAAGAAGTTATGGCAAAATAAAGGCCCCCTCACACATTAGTAGGACACTCTAATGCGTGAGGGGGCCATGAATTTTCCATTACTTTTTTCATTTATTTTTAATATATTTTTTAAATGTGTCCCCGACCCGAGAGTGAAGTATCCCTTTAAGCCATATTATGGAATAACAGCACCTGTGGTGGAAAGTAACTAAGTACATTTAGTAACATTTTGAGGTATTTGTACTTTACTCGAGTATTTCCAATTTCCAATACTTTTACCTCTACTCCACTACATCTCAGAGACAAATATTGTACTTCTACTACACTAGAATTATTTGAAAACTTTAGTTACTAGTTACTTTTCAGATATAAATGATGACATTATGAAACATACATTAACCACTTTAGTCCTATTTTATACCAAGGCTATTTGAAAATAGCCGATCTAGCTCACAACACGTCTCATCGTGACGCGTTGTGAGCTTGTAGATCTGCTATTTTCAACATTTTAGTACTTTTACTTTTGGTACTTTAAGTACATTTTGATGCCAATACTTTTGTACTTTTAATCAAGTAAATTTAGAATTCTGGACTTTCACTTGTAACAGAGTATTTCTATATTGCAGTATTGGTACTTTCACTTAAGTAAAACATTTGAATACTTTTTCCACCAATGAACAGCACCTACCAGACTCAAACGACTGGCTTACACTTAAAGTTTCCACTTTTTCAGTCTGAACTTGGACAATCTGCGTTCTGCTTGATGCTCCATGTTAACCTACCTACAACCCCACACCGTGTCATATTGCGACGCGTCGTAGATCTGCAATTTTTCTCCATCTTTGACAATGTTCGCCTATAGAATAGGGACGCCAGGGCGAAAGTGGTTAACGCTCACCTCCACCTTCATTACCGTCGCTTGAACGCGGCGCTTCCAAATTACGGCACAAGGGCAAACGGGTGCAGCGTATGCAGATTTCAACATCGCTTTTTCGAAAAAGAACGCCCTTCCATTTCACATTAGGCTGAAAACGGCAAAAGATGGCAAAGTTTTCATAACAAACCCTAGATTGGCTATTTTCTTGTTCTCTCTTGTCCCGGGTCCCAGGGGAAGATAATATTGATGGTGAAAATTATTCCATTTATTAAGTAATCTTTGCGAAGGCGCGTTTCAATCGCGGCGGAGCTTCCGCAGAGCGCCCCCAAAGTGGCTCCTTGCAGGCACATTGAACCGTGTCACCGCTAAGCGAGGCTGACACATGGGGAGATGAAAGTCTTGTCATTCATTTGCCGGGGACAACCAGTGTATGCTAATGTCCAAGCGTCTTTAGTGCTAAACGGGAGGAGGCTATCGGGGGGGGGGGGGGGCTCAAAACCCAATGGGGGCTCGCCTGGGATAACATAAAGGAAGGGAGGCAAGTCTAGAGATTTGATATTTTCTTTTGTTGCCTGTGACATAGTGTTCTCAACCCCAAGCACTTAAGTCAAAGTATACTGTAGATGCTAATGGCCAGCTATTACTCAACTACAAGTGTACGTTGCTATCAAACTTAACCTGAGTTAATCCATAAGAGAAGGATCGCATCTCTGTCATTTTAGATGTCTTTGGCTATTCAAAAAGAGCAGATATACAAGCTCATAGCACGGTACCGAGTGCCGCGCTATGAGCTTGTAGATCTGCTATTTCTGAAAAATGTAAAAATCGAATATTTGTAAAATACTTTGTTCCAAGGACCTCCAGAAGCAAAGATCTGAGTTAAAAGGTCCGCTATAAAAAGTATATTCAGAGATTTGCACAAATGTTCTTTTTTTTTCTTCAAAAAATAGCAGATGTACAAGCTCATAGCGCGGCTCTCGTGCCACGCTATGAGCTTGTATATCTGCTATTTTTGAATAGCCAAAGAAATCTAAAATTACACAGATGTGTTCCCGTATTGAAGTACTTAGGTTAAAGTACAGGAGTGCTTTCTGTTCCAAAGCACATGATTTCAAAAATACAAAACAAAAAATGTATTACAAATTACAAATTGAATATCAATGCAAAGTTTTCCAGACAACTCTACCCTACAAATGTACTAGTTCTATTGTATTAACATACTCTTCCATGCAGATTGGTTCAAATACGAGTCCCGGGCCGTATCTCCCAAAGTCATTTTTCAACTTGACTGACTTGCGTTCACAGTGCGGGCGGGCAGACAGGCCCCCATGTCACCGAAAGCAACTGGATGCCAGTTTCGTCTGGGCCGTGTCAGACTGTCACATATTCATTCACTGTTAGATCGCGGATGGGATAAAATAATCAAAATGTGATACAGAGATGAAATTATACTTCTCTGTCCATTACAAGCAAGAGGAGAGGCCCTCGTGTCATCTTTAAATCTGACACAGAGCTGGAAGCTCGGCGTGCCGCAGTCATACAGCCCTGACGGGCATGAAGGGGACTGTGGGATGGAGGGAGGGATCCATGGCTCTGCTTTCAGTGGTGTAAAGTAACTAAGTACATCTACTGAAGTACTGTACTTGAGTACAATTTCGAGGTATTTTTTACTTTAGTGGAGTGGTTCCAATTTTCAATACTTTTACTCCACTACATCTCTGAGGACAATATTGCCATTTGTACTCCACTACAAGGATTTCAAAACTTTAGTTACTAGCTACTTTGTAGATTAAAATTTGTATTACTAAACATACATTAACCACTTAATCTCTATACTGTATATATACTGCTCAAAGAAATGTAGGGAACACTTTGATCCCTTAATTATTTTGAGTTTTCATGAACTATGTACATACTGCTAACACAAACTGCTCAAAATAATTAAGGGATCAAAGTGTTCCCTACATTATTTTGAGCAGTGTACTTCGGCTATTTGAACATGGCCGATCTACAAGCTCAGAACGTGTCGCATCGCAACGCGCTGTGAGCTTGCAGATCTGCTATTTTCAAGAGATTTGTGTCCATTTTGAAAAATTGAAATGGGACATTCTGCATAATGAGTACTTTTACTTGTGGTAGTATATGTTGATGCTTGTAACAGAGTATTTCAACATGGTATTGATGATCTTTATGTCAGGGATATCCATTGGGACCAGGGTCTCTTTTTCAATGGCGTCCTGTTTACAAAAGGACATTTACAACAGTGATTATATAGGCATGACAAAGACAACAAGGTACACATAAATAAAACAAATAAAAAATTAAATCCAAAAACTATTAAAACTAAAAATATTATACCAAGCAGGTGCATATGCCTTCTTCCAATATTAGGTCAGCTAAACATATATATATATATATATATATATTTTAATCTATTGTTATTAAAACAAAAGAAACAAGGACATCTAACTTCAACTATTCTTGACATTTGACATTTGTTCCATACATGGAGCATACAGAAGGCTGTATCTCCCAGCTTAGTACTAGTTATAGGCACCTTCAGCATAACCTTATCCTGAGATCTGGAATAACTTGATGTATTGAGTTCTAATGGTTCTATCAAATACAGGGGTAGTTTGCCAAGTACGTAAACAGGGTGACATGTCGACCACATTAACCTTGGGGGAAAAGTGTCAAAATTCGTCAACATGTTGCCAAAATTATTTTCAAAATCCGTATTCTATAAAGTATTATTTTATTTGAAAATTCTTCTTCAATGGAACCCTGCAGAGTTGACAACATACTTCTTTGTCCAGTACAAAGCCGCTTGGAAGCAAAAGGAAAGGCCCTCCCATATCATCTTCAAATTGACTTAAAGCAACTGGAAGCTCTGTGTATATTACTGCAGTCACACAGACCCTGTCGGGGCCGGAATTAGATCAGCAGCAAAACAATGGAGTTGCACTGTCTCTCTTGGCCAAGGTCTGGCTCCTGTCACCTGGCAACCCGCATGGCGAGCGCTAAGTTGTTCAAAATGCCACGGCGTCGATGACATTATGCCTTTGAGCCGTTATTGACACACAGTTAGTTTTCGCCCGGGTACTCACCGGGGCTGTTTAGGAGGCAATAATTGCGACCGTATGGATCTGTGTTTATTCAGTTAATGAGTTGAGTGGATTGATCCGTCCGATGTGTGTGTGTGTGTGTGTGTGTGTGTGTGTGTGTGTGTGTGTGTGTGTGTGTGTGTGTGTGTGTGTGTGTGTGTGTGTGTGTGTATGGTATAATTACTGACTGATGCACGGTCCCGAGCTTTGAATCAACCCCCCCCCCATCTAATATACTGTTTCCCAAACAGTGGGTCGGGACCCATGTTTGGGCCGCAGACCAATTATTTTTTGGTCGTGAGTAAATATATCCACTTTTAATTCCTACATTAAAAATATATTATTTCAAGTTTTTTTTTTATCGCAATTTTCTATTAACTATTAAAAACATCATTTCTTCAATTAAAAACAATTATAACATTTTTCAAAGGTATTTCATAAAAATAAAGAAAATAATGAATACTTTCCATAACTCAATACAAATATGCCACATTGTGAGCTTGTAGATCTGCTATTTTCACACATGATGAAAGTTAATTGAATATAATATTATTTTCACGTACGTCCCAATATCGTGAGTGCAATTTCTTCCCATTTTGCACAAACGTCCACTCCAGTTCGAAAGGTCACTGTGACCTTACAAAACACGTCTCACACAACTTACATTTTACTTCGTTACATATCGTTGCTGTGGGGTGGAAAACCTCCAAAAGTCCAAAACTGTTACTTTTCAGGATTCATATTCAAAAATGGCAAAAATAGCAGATCTACAATGCAACTTGTTTATTTTGAGCTTGTAGATCTGCTATTTTTTTTAACTTTTCTGCGACACTGCAGTATGACTAAGTAGGGCATTAAGACCCGAGGTTCCGATTCTACAAATGTCTTCTAAATCCTAATCCTTTTCTTTTTTTTCCTTCTCGTATGTTGCTATAATATCTGTGGTTCTCACACTTTTGCATGTCAAGGACCCCCAAAATTACATGTATTTGGCCGCGGACCCCCATCTCAAAAGTTCCAGGGACCCCCATGAAGCAAAGATTTGAGTTGCAAATATTCCCTTTAAAAATATATATATCTAAAGACGTGATAACATTTTCATGATTTCTCTATTTTTGAAGAGCCAAAGAAATAGTAAAATGACACAAAAAGCGTTCCCGGATTGAATGGGTTAATGTAAAAAAATAAAAAACGGAGGCTACAGAGTTAAAATTTCCGGAGATACGAGTTTTCTGCCCGACAACAACGATTAATGCTCTACGAGTCCGGACAGAGGCGGATGCATTGTGGTCGGCAGAGGCGCGTGACCTGCGTTGCAGTATTTGCGTTCCTATACGTCTCTATAGGTTAACTTGTGGTATGGACTTTTTTTTTAGAGCAACAAGTCAACTTAAAGGGCAGACAGAGACGAATGGTCAAGGACAATTCCTATTGATTGCGTGCATCTGCTGAGGCTGTGAAACACGGGGGCTGGTCTGTGCCGGGGCCAGACGCATAATTTCACACAGAAATATGATCGGCCATGGATTCCCATCACTCTAACAGCCCTTATGCAGTCAAATCTTCTGCGTTAATTTGTCCATTTGTGACCCTTATAAGAGTACAATTGCACACTCAGAGTTTTAAATTGTAATAGTGTTCTAACAGTGTAATAACACCATTATAACTTAAAGGTAGGGTAAGTGATTTTGTTTGGTTAAAACAACACGTTATTGGTTAAAAGGTTAAAGCACTATATTCTGATAGTAATCATCGCTATTAGAGTGTTTGTTCAGTAACAGGAGTCTCCCGTCTCTCCAGCTCTTTAATAAACATATTGTTTTTTTCAGATAGGTGACAAAATCTCAGCCAATCAGGAGAGAGTACCCATTTATCAGCTTAATTTTGTATAATGTTCCAGTTCCGATTTTGTCTGCTCATTGCTTTGTGTCATCACTTCCAATTGCACTCGTTTAATCTATATCCTGACTGAGTTCTCTATCCTGATTGGATACAATTGGTATCCCGTCCTGACCTGAAAATGCATTTTCTGTTTAATAAAGAGCTGGAGAGAGATGGAGACTCCTGTTACTGAACAAACACTCTATGGCAATGAGTACTTTCAGAATATAGAGCTATTGAACACTTATTTTAGCCAAAGAAAATCACTTACCCTACCTTTAACTCTTACTGTAGATTGTAAAAAAGGTAGTTTTGTACCATCTCAGAGTTATAACGAACGCTGAGGATTTGACTTTGTCGGCTTGTGACGGAACCCCGGTTCCCATTTGCAAACCGACGGCTTGCTGCGTTTCAACAGCAAAGCCAGACTAACAGCGGAGCGCGTCTCCGCGTGCACTTTGCATGTTACCATCCATGCTATCAAACAAACTCCACGACCGTTTCAACTTTCTCCACCAAGACGTCAGTGTGTTCCATTCCAAATCACCAGTGGTGGAAAGTAACTAAGTACATCTACTCAAGTACTGTACTTAAGTACAATGTTGAGGTACTTTTACTTTCCTGGACTATTTCCAATTGTCTATACTTTACTTCTACTCCACTACATCTCAGAGGCAAATATTGTACTTTTACTCCACTACAATTATTTGAAAACTTTAGTTACTAGCTACTTTTCAGATATAAATCATTACATAATAAAACATACATTAACCACTTTAGCCCCATTTTATACATATAGGCTATTTGAAAATAGCCGATCTACAAGCTCACA
>NC_137615.1:48462496-48537496 GCF_963280865.1 Gymnoscopelus braueri
TTTGAAAACTTTAGTTACTAGTCACTTAGTAGATTTGAATGATAACAAAACATGCATCAACCAGTTCGGCCCTATTTTATACTTTTACCATTTGAAAATAGCAGATCTACAAGCTCACAACGCATCACCCCGTGACACATCATAACTTGTGAGGTGGGACATTCCAGCATAATGACTTGTTTTACTTTTGCTACTTTTACCCATTAAGACCTGGAACGCATCAGTGTCACTTTAGATTTATTTGGCTATTCAAAAATAGCAGATCTACAAGCTCATGAGCTTGTAGATCTGCTATTTTTGAAAAATCGTGATTTTTATTTGTTATATTTTTTTTTTCAAAAAAATGTTAGGATTTAGAAAATATTTTTAAGAATCGCCTCAGGTCTTAATGGGTTAAGTATATCATGATGCCAATACCTTTGTACTTTTACTCAAGTACATTTTGAATGAAGACATTTACTATACTACTATTTCTACACTGTGGCACTGTTAATTCTGCTGGGGAGTGGGTGAGGGGGGGGGGGGGGGGGGGGGGGGGGGGTGCAGCACGTACGTTCAACCATCATATCGTCTCTGCAGTGGTGGAAAAGTACTCACATATTTTACTTAAGTAAAAGTAACAACACCACAATATAAAAACACTCTGTACAAGTAAAAGGCCTGTGTCCAAAATGTCACTTGAGTAAGAGTATACAAATACTGGCATCAAAATACTTTAAGTATCAAAAGTAAAAGTACTAAAATGTTTGAAAATAGCCGATCTACAAGCTCACAACGCAAAAAGTTGTGAGCTTGTACAGTAGATCGACTATTTTCAAATAGCCTGTGTATAAAATAGGGCTGAAGTGAATATATGTTTTATAATAGAATAATCTATTATGCAAAGTAACTGGTCACTAACATTTTCAAATAACTGTAGTGGAGTAAATGTACACTATTTGCCTCTGAGATGTAGTGGAGTAGAAGTAAAAGTACTACAAACGTTATATACTCCAGTACAGTAAGAATAGCTCAAAATTGTACTTAAGTACAGTACTTGAGAAAATGTACTTAGTTACTTTACACCACTGCATCTCTGTCGGGTGGAAACCTCATACGTCCAAAACTGTTACTAAATAGAATAAAAAATTAATAAATGGCAGATCTAAAAGTAACAGATCTACAAGTTCAAAACGCGTCGCTTCGCAGCGTGTTTCGAGCTTGTAGATCTGCTACTTGTTATGCTTTTGTGTGACACTCTAGTATGATCACGTATAGGGCATTCATTCAATAAAACGCAATAGGTTCAAATATGGAGATAAGAGGAATCTGCCCGACAGCCAGGGTTGCCAGATCTGCTTATTATAATTTCCCCGCAAGATTTTATTTGAAAATAGCCGATCTACAAGCTCACAACGCGTCGCGATGCGTTGTGAGCTTGTAGATCTGCTATTTTCAAATAGCTGATGTATATGTCAAAGTGCTCATGTGGCCCATAGTCGCTTCTTTTGGGCTGGTTTTCCTAGACCTGGTTGCTTGTTTCTGTCACAGAATCTGGCAACACTGCCCGACAGCAACTATTTATACTGTCATTTCGGCATGAGTTCTAAAATGGTGGCGGGGGGGTTAAAGATTGATGGGGCGACTGTTAATATGCGTGATTGGAACACTACAGGCACGCCGCTCGGGGTTTACCAGATTCACATTCATTCCAATAAAAAACGGCTATCGACGTGTCGGCCTTCCTGTCTGTCTGAGGTTCTGTTTTTGTTCTCTCTCTCTCTCTCTCTCTCTCTCTCTCTCTCTCTCTCTCTCTCTCTCTCTCTCTCTCTCTCTCTCTCTCTCTCTCTCTCTCTCTCTCTTTGAACCCATTCAATCCATACTGTGTCATTTTAGATTTCTTTAGCTATAACCATTATTTTATTATTATTTAAGCTATTCAAAAAATAGCAGATCTATAAGCTCATAGCGCACTACAAGATTGTAGATCTGCTATTTTATTTTAAACATTTTGAAAATGTGTGCAAATCTATTATGTTTTTTAAAGCGTACATTTGTAACTCAAATCTTTGCTTCTGGGGATTCTGTCTTCTAAATCCTAAACTTATGTTGCTATAATATCAGTGGTTCTCAAACTTGTTTCATGTCAAGGACCCCCAAAATGATATGCATTTGTCCGCGGACCCCCTCAAAATATGTTGTTCCAGGGACCCCCAGAAGCAAGGATTTGAGTAAACATGTGCTTATATCCGCTATTTTTTAATATAGCCAAAGAAATCTAAAGTGACACAGATGTGTTCCTGGATTGAATGGGTTAAATGATTACAAATGACTAGGTGCAAATCAGAGTGTTCGTTTTTTTTTTAATGCATTTCACAGTGCCGCGTGTGACGGGCCGTCAATGATACAAAACATTTAAGGGCAGCGCCTCCTTAAATCAATCTCTCAATCTGTTTTCTTTATAGAGACCTGATCACCGTGCAATTCATTCTCTCTCTTTTAGACACCTTTTCTATGAAGATGTCTCAATTGGTATACTGTATAATATATATATATATATATATATATATATATATATATATATATATATATATATATATATATCGTCATTTGGGCTACAGACAGACAGACAGACAGACAGACAGACAGACAGACAGACAGACAGACAGACAGACAGCATAAACACCTGGCTAAGTACTGAAACTATAGCCACCTACAATAAGTAACCACATTTTGCCATTGCCACACACACACACACACACACACACACACACACACACACACACACACACACACAAACACACACACACACACACACGCATAGTGAAAACAATACCAGCCACAATGTCGCGGCTGGCAAAAAAGAAATGGGGGGAAAAGAGACCACAGCGAAGTTACAGAGTGTGTGTGTGTGTGTGTGTGTGTGTGTGTGTGTGTGTGTGTGTGTGTGTGTGTGTGTGTGTGTGTGTGTGTGTGTGTGTGTGCGTGTGCGTGCTACCTCATACCCCCCCCCCCCACTTGGATCAATTACAATGTAATCACAATAGCAGACAGAAATCCAAGCGGTCTGGACCCGTGCTCTGTCTGCCCTGATATGTGAGAGATAAGCACCTGAGGGACGGGAATCAGGCGAGTAGCTTCAAACACATTGTCTGCACTGTCAATGAGTGACTCCCGGCCAGGACTCTCTGCTCCAGGTACTACTGTATATTATGGGCCAGGTGGCGTTCTCAACAGTGGTGGAAAAAGTACTCAAATGTTTGACTTAAGTGAAAGTATCATTACTCCAATGTAGAAATACTCTGATACAAGTAAAAGTCCGGAATTCTAAATTTGCTTGAGTAAAAGTACAAAAGTATTGGTAAGTAGCCTACCAAAGTAGAAAGTACTCACTATGCATACATTTCACAAGTTTTCAAATATATAACAATCGTTTGAAAATAGACGATCTACAAGCTCACAATGCGTCGCAATGCGACGCATTTTGAGCTTGTAGATCGGCTATTTTCAAATGGCCGAAATGTATATAGGGCTGAAGTGGTTACTGTATGTTTTGTAATGATAATACAAAAAAGTAACTAGTAACTAAAATTTTAAAATAATTGTTGTGGAGTAAAAGTATAATATTTGCTTCTGAGATGTAGTGGAGTGGAAGTAAAAGTACTGAAAACTGGAAATACTCCAGTAAAGTAAGAACAAATAACTAAAAATTGTACTTAAGTACAGTGCTTGAGTAAATGTACTTAGTTACTTTACACCACTGGTTCGCAACCCTTTTTTTCTGGATCAGAGCCTTAGCCCTTTGAAGATCTCAAAAGCGTCGGCGTTTAAAGGGGTACTTTTTGTCGCATTCCTAAGCCAATAACTTGATGACTGGCGGAGTCTCCGGTAAATTATCAAATTATTGGCTTAGGAATGCGGCAAAATATACAACAATAATTCAAGACTTCATAGGGTGTGTAATTGATAGAAAATAAGTACTTTTTCGGGTGAACTACTCCTTTAAATTATGGTCGGTATCACCGAAAAAGAAAGAAAAATATAGATTATGATAAAAATCTTTGGGTGTTTTGCCAATTATTTGGGGGCCCATTTGCAATATCCTCACGGCCCACAGGTTGAGAACCACTGAGGTATGTTTTTTTTTACTTTTTTTTGGTTGAAAATTAGCAATACCACACTGTAGGAATACTCTTTTACAAGTAAAAGTCCCTTGCATCAAAATAAAGTTTTCAAAGTAAAAGTAATAAAGCTTATAAAAATAGCATATCTACAAGCTCATGAGCCACAGCAGTCGATCTGCTATTTTCAGAATAGACATAGTGTAAAAAAAGGACTTAAATGTTAATGACTTTCCACCAATGTTTTTCTTCTTCTCACAGCACCGACTAACCTGCCTTTACAAGGACCGTCCAGCCACGAGGGACAGACAGGCCGGTGTAAAAACTAATGGTTTGGGATGCTGCGCTGAGAAGTGCCTGGGGTTTTCACATCACTTCCACGTTACCTCCTATTATATCGGGGGGGGGTGGGTTTGGTACTTGACATTCCGCGGGGCACGTGGCCCTGTGCTAACCCTATTAGTCGCTGCAATTTCGAGACTCTGATCAAGTCTCCGCTTATCAAGAGCCACACCGAGAGAGAGAGAGAGAGAGTGCGGTTTGGAACTGAAAAATGCGTGTGACATTGATGCAGATGTGCCAGCGATCCATGGTCAGAGAGAGAGGAGACGGAGAGAGCGAGAGGGGGGAGAGAGAGTGTGTGTGTGTGTGTGTGTGTGTGTGTGTGTGTGTGTGTGTGTGTGTGTGTGTGTGTGTGTGTGTGTGTGTGTGTGTGTGTGCGCAGGAAACTTGCCACGGCGGGCGCACAAAGACAAAGAGATCAGCGATAAGGCGGAGAAGTGCCCCCATATCGACTGCTGTCAGTTAGGAGCATGTTAAGGAGTGTATTAGGGATTAGAGGGGATTAGTCATATCACATCACTGGGGGGTTATCGCTGGTCACAGCTCCATAGGGGGGAGGAGTTCCACGACCGCCCTCGCCCCCTCAACCCCCACCCCTTCACACACCACCCCACCACCACCACCACCACCGCCAACCTTCCTGAGCCAAGCTGACACACTCGCCGAAAGTCCCAGAGATGAACACATATACGGCCACGGGATTTATGAGTTTGGGGGGGGGAGCAATTAAGCCTGTGATTTTTTTAAAGGGGGTCCTGATTGAGTGACCCCCCTCCCCTTCCAAACAACCGCTCAGCACCACCCCCAACCCCCACCCGGCCGAGGTCTCCAGGCGCTACCTAAGCTACACCCGGTCGTCGGTTGGGGGGGGGGAAGGGGCCGGCCGCGGCTCCTCCTAAAAAATTACCATGATTTAAGATGCGAAAGCGACACGCATTAAAACGGCTCAGAGCGTATCCCGCCGCGCGCTTCCACACAAAAACCAATTTAGTTTCCATTGATCGCTTTTCAAGCAATTAGATTTCCATTGACGGCAAAAAAAAGAAAAAAAGTCGTCGAGGCTTTTTGCACCGTATGAAACGGGGGCTCGGTCCGACTTCTGTGATTTGCACGTTTATTTCGAGCCGTTTTGACCCGCCTCCCTCCATAGCCTCCCCTTGACGTATCCACTCCGCCTCCTCCCTCCTCTCTCTCTCGCCGCCCCCTCCCCGGTCCACCCATGGCCCCCCCCCCACCCCACCCCTTTCCGGACAACAAATAATTCACCCGGGCATGGGGGGGGGGGGGGGTAAGAAAAAAAGAAAAGAAAAAAAAACGCCTGGCGTCAGATTATATATCCGTCTTTATTTCCGATATTGCCTCTTTGTTTCTGCAAACTTGGCTGATTTTCTAAATTGTGGAGTATTGACTGTTTCGGGGGGCCTGACCAAGCGAGGCTGATGTAACACATTGAAGGTAATGATATCCAAGCGACGGGAGAGAGAGAGAGAGAGAGAGACACAGAGAGAGAGAGAGAGCCCAGTGGCTGGGGGCAGCAGCACTGGACCAAGGCCAGCCCACCCCCCCCCCCCCCCCCATAGTAACCATTAAGCCCCGGTTTCACATTCGCCGTGCGAGGGTGCCGCCCGCTAGCCGAACCTTGCCGATATACAAGCCCGCACGGCGTCGCGTCCGGGCTTGTATATCGGCTAGGTTCGGCTATAGCGCGCGACCCCGTCCCGCGACGAAGCATAAATCGATGCATTATAAGCCTACCTCGGGAGTCAAGGGGCCCCGTACCCCGGCTTTGGTTCCCGGCATGGCAGACTGTGCCATCGGCACAAAAAACGGTAACCCAACTCAACCAGAGTAAACCACCAGAACCTTTTTCCCCTGGCAGGGGTTCTGGCAGGGCAGGGCAGGGCAGAGTTGGCATCAGCAATCAGATCCATGCTAATAGCCAAGGTCACCCCACCCCAAACCCAACCCCACCCCACCCCTCCAACTGCCTCAGTCTTTTCCAGTGGGGGGAAAGCATATTTAGTCGAGGGCTCTACTCAGGTACAATGTTGAGGTATTTTTCTTATAGTACCGTATTCCATTTTTTCAATACTTTATGGTTCTACTCCTCTACATCTCAGAGGCAAATATTGTACTTTTGTACTCTTATTTGAAAGCTTTAGTTACTAGTTACTGTGCAGGTTTAGATTAATACAAATACATACGTCATGTTATGTTCTGTCCCCACCTTGCAGCTGCATCATTAAAGTGATGAACACATTAATGCATTACTAATGATGACGATCCAATAACGTGACTGTGAAATGGACATTTCTGCATAATGAGTACATTTATGTTTGTAAGTATATGTTGTTGCCAATACTTGTGTTTTTACTCAAGTAATTTTTTTCATAAAGGATGTTTACTTGTTATAGAGTATTTCTACATTGCCAAATTACTTTTACTTAAGTATATTTGGAAAATAATAATCTGGGTGCTATTTTCCACGACTGGTATTTTCCATAATGTCTACAATGCCTAACCCCCAATACTGTCACAGTGGACAGGGGTGTTAAAAAACTGTGTCAAATAACAATTCAATATTCAAAAAATACAGTGTAAAGGTGAAAGGGTGAATGTAGATTAAAGATATAAAAATAAAAAGGAACACTGAATGCCATTAATGTGCAAGTGGGGAGTAATTCCCTCGCCACACTCCCAGAGGAAATCCACCTTTCGCCAAAGCCGGGGGATTTTGACAAATGCCTTTCTCGACGCGAGCAAAGGAGACAAATGTTACATTTAACCCATTAAGACCGGGAACGCATCTGTGTCATTTTAAGATTTATTTGGGCTATTGAAAAAATAGCAGATCTACAAGCTCATAGCGCGGCACTCGGTGCCGCGCTATGAGCTTGTAGATCTGCTATTTTTTGTTATCGTGAAAACTTTGAATACTATGTTTTAAAACGTTTTTAACTGCGATATGTGCTTCTGGGGGTCCCTGGAACATCATATTTTGAGATGGGGGTCCGCGGCCAAATACATATCATTTTGGGTGGTCCTTGACATGGAAAAGTTTGAGAACCACTGATATAGCAACATACGTTTTTCTGAAAACTGTTAGGATTTAGAAGACATTAGAATCCCAAGAAGCAAAGATTTGAGTTACAAATATACAAATATATTCAAAGATTTGCAAAACAAACAATACGATTAAAGAAAAAAAGAATCAGATCTACAAGCTCTTAGCACGGCACTCTGTGTCAAATAAAAAAATGACACCGATGCGTTCCCGGTCTAAATGGGTTAAACAGAAATACTTAATTTCCGCTTTTGGTGACTTGCGGCAGATATCATTAATCAACGCAGGGGGCCCCACCACGCTCTGTGAGCCAGCTAAGAACCAGATGATCGCCCCCCTTCCACTCAATCCATCAACTATGATTGGAGAAAGAAAGGGTTCAAAAAATTTTGAGTTGCGCCCACGCGGGAAAGAGTAATTACCCTTGTGCCAGGCGCTGAGGTGTTCCGGCGTGACACGTTGGCCCTCTGTTTATCATGCTCCAGATTACTCATGGGGTGTCAACCGCTCCGTGACAGAGCTAGCATCTCCCGCCTATGTTCCCGTCGCTCAGCGACCGACCGCGCGGCCCGGCGGAGGAAGACAAATATGACGCACCGCGTGTCTCCAACTTCTAATGAGCAAACTTATCATGCTACTGAAAGGCACACGATGAATATTCACACAAGCTCTTGTGTTGTTGTTTTTTTTCCTTTGCAGAATGAAAGAGAATGCTTATCTTTAGGCAAAACAAACAAAAACATATTAAACATTTTTTGTAATTTATTTTACTATTTTTAAAGTGTTTTTTTTTTTTTTTTTTACAATCATTTGCACACAGCCATTGACCATTACCATGTGCACGGAACACCAAACTCTGTTTTTCGCTTTCCCCAAATGTCAGCTGTTTATTAGCGTTTTGTGTTCGCTGGCTCCCGGGTTGCTAAATCATGTGCGTGAAACAAGCGCGGGTGTTGCCACATCCGTGAAACAAGCGTGGGTGCTCATCTCCCCCGACGGGTAGGGTCGATTAAACATAGTTCTACTATTCTACATCTATACATTTCTCATAAATGTCAAAGAATTGCAAACAAATTCAAACATGGCCTACAGTATCTATAAGCTAGCAGATACATGTTTGGAAACATTTTCATTTTAGTAAGTTTTCACTTTGAAGTATTGCAGTGGTTCTCAAAGTGTGGTCCGGGGACCCTCTGCGTTCCTTGAGTGGGGTTCCAAATGGACCCTTACGGGTTACAGGTCCATTTTGGTTCCGTTCTGTACGCTCTCAGAGATATGCGAGTCATCAAAAAAGTTTGATAACCACTGATGTAGTGTGATGTCCGCGTGGTAAACATTATAAACACTGTTTGAACACGAGGGGGGTGGGCTCCAAGGAGGACCCCCGGCGTACGTACGTACAGAGGCAATAACAGGAGAGCAAACAGCCCCTGCTTGCCTCCCTGGCGATACGCGCCACAGATAACAGCTTAACCCATTAAGACAGGGAACGCATCTTTCATTTCATTTGTTTTTTTTTACTTTTTACATATTCCATATTATGTAAAAAGTACCATAAATGAAAAGGAGCAGGAAGAAGATACATCTTAATCATCTGTGTCATTTTAAGATTTCTTTGACTATTCAAAAATAGCAGATCTACAAGCTCATATAATTTTGGGGGTCCTTAACATGAAAAAAGTTTGAGAACCACTGATATTATAGCAACATAAAAAAAAAATGTTAGAATCCCCAGCAGCAAAGATTTGAGTTACAAATGTTTGCTTTAAAAGATTTGCAAAAATGTTCACACATTTTTGAAAAATAGCAGATCTACAAGCTCGTAGTGCGGCACTCGGCGCCGCGGTATACGAGCTTGTATATCTGCAATTTTTTCAATAGCCAGAGAAATCTTGCCATGACACAGATGCGTTTCCCGGTCTCAATGGCTTAATTCCAACCTCAGCACTTTTCCCGCCACTGTCCGAGAGGCTCACCGCATCCATGCATCAACGCATGGGGCGGGCGGCCCATGCTAGTCACTCTCCACTGCGACAACAACTCGCAATTTTATTCTGTGATGGAAGCCTTTTTGTGAGAGGTTGCCACGGCTCGGGGTCTGCACACAGGCCGCCCTCCTCCTGATGGCTTTGGTCTTGGGAGACCTGCGCCGCCTGTTTGTTTCTCCGAGAACAGGTCACGGGGGCAGACTTTTGATTGAATCGCCCCGCCGTGTGACGAGCGAGAGGGGAGGCGAGATTCTTTTTTTTTATTTCCTCTTTTTTTCCCGGCGGCATTTTTTTTTTGCTGTGGCTTGCTCTTCCCCTCTGGCAAAACATTTTCCTCTTCCACTTTCAAAGACAAGTTTCTTGGAGCCGTTTCATCTTTCAAAGAAGAGGGGAGGGGAGGGGGGGGAAAAAATAAAGAAACAGGCCCGAGATGGCTCTCTGAAGAGAACATATGACAGATTCCAATAAATCATACCATATGGACCAGAGTAGGCTGGATGCTTCCCTCGCTTTCTGTGAGTATCATCACATCCGCGGGATAACACGGTGCGGTGTACTCTTCCAACGTACAAATTAACAAAGCAATTGAGGCAACTTCCATGCCATGTGCCATGGGGAATGTCCGGGCCTTGAGCGGTTTCTAGGGTTACGTTCACACAAAAAAAGTTTTGACCTGTTCAGATTGGAGTCAGATTGGTTTTGTCAATTCTGAACAAGAAACACATATATATATATATAAATAATAATAATCATAATAATTGTTACTATTATTACATATTATTATCCTCCTATAATTCGACAAATCTCTGTGCGGGTGGTGAGCCCAAAATCTCTTCTGCCCGTTTCTCCTCAGTGGCTGGAGCAATTGATCTGAATTCGCACACAGCCATTAACCATTGCCATGTGCACGCAACAGCGAAGCCCGTTTTTCGCTTTCCCCAAATGTCAGCTGTTTATTAGCATTTTTTTGTTCCCTGGCTCCCGGGTTGCCACATCATGTGCGCATATCCCCCCACGGGTATGGTCTGGTTAATAATAATTAACAGATTTGAACAACACCCCTAAGTGGTTTAAAATGTGATTCGAGTGTGATTTCTAAAAATGTGCAATGTGTTGAGATTGGTTTTAGGTTTCACGTTTCAATTACGAATGGTACGATTTGGAAACCAATAAACGTATGAATACCAATGCATTTTTTATGAATATGCGTTTTATATAAACACCAGCTTACAACTTGGAATGAAACCCTTGGCTGATTTTGTAGTTTGCTTTCCCCATTCAGGTTAAAACCTACACAGCACATAGATGTAGGTGGTGCCCAGAGCCATGGGCGCAAGCATAGACAATATTCACACACCTACGTTTTTAATTTGATTTGATTAGATGCAGCTGTGTTGCTTACATCTTGGTCAACCTCAAAGGTCAGCCTATTTGTTTTTTTTCCTGAACTGGGGGGGGGGGGGGAAACGATCTAAAAGCTGTGAGATTTCTTATGTATCTGTGCTTTAATTAAAGCAGCACTATGTGACTTTTTAACAAATATATAACATATTATGTCCCACAGGCTTGCAGAAACCCTTGGGTAATGAAGTCAAAGACGTTGGCAGCCATGTTATCTGTGTCCAAAGTGGCCACTGATACACCTAACTACATAGTGCTGCTTTAAAGCCTCACTTTGTAACATTTAGTTCTCTCTTTCTCTGCCAGAGTATATACAACTAAATAAGGGCCGCAACGCGTCGCATCGCAACACGTTGTGAGCTTGTAGATCTACTACTTTCAAACATTTTAGTACTTCTACTTTTGGTACGTTAAGTATATTTTGAGACCAATACTTGCGTACCTTTACTCAAGTATCTTTTTAATTCTGGACTTTTACTTGTAACTGAGTACTTCTACATTGCAGTATTGATGATTTTCCTTAAGTAAAACATTTGAGTACTTTTTTTCCACCAGTGCCCAACGGCACCAGAGGAGACCCGCATTGTACCAGGCGCCACGCTGAGACGGGAGCCACATTGCACGCTACACCTCCATATGGTACGAGGTCGTGGGGGGGGGTGCAACGATTCAAAGGGCAAACCTTCCGCTGCATAACGAATACGGTTGTTGAACAGTAGCTGCCCCCCCCAACCCCCCTGCTCAGAGCCTGCGGTGGAACAGCACCAATCAACAGAGCAGACGTTGTCACTGTTACATTTCTCTAGAAATGTTCAATGACAAGGTTTCTGCAGTTGGCAAGCAAAACTGACACTCATGGGAGCCAACCCAGGGCAAAGCCAGGAAAGGCCAAGGAGCGCACCACCTACGTAGATGCACTGTGGCATGACGGCTTAGCTAACAATACTGTGGAGCTCAAGACCCTATAATGCTAGATAGGAGAGCAACCAAGTCGTGTCAGGTTGTTTTTAAAACCTACAGTAACTGTGGTTGTTGTTACTTAGGCTAGCAGTATGCAAACAGGACTATTTAAACTATTGGGTAACCAGAAGAGCTAGTGGGCACATGAGAAGCCTCTATGCTTTGGTAAATGGTGAGAAATAAGTAAAATATGCATGATTTGAACATGCTTGTAGAACATTTCACATTTAAGGCAATACTTTCAACAATTGCTATAAAACCTGTGGATGCCATTAGGGCATAAACAATATGTTTAAGGGTACATTTGGGAGGAAGTCATGTATACTTAACATTATGCCAATGTCAAACTGCAAAACATACATGCACAATACATTGTGTGTTGTATGGTTGAAGCATTGCATGTCCTTGTGATTATGGTAGGACTTGTTACAACCATACAGTAAGTAGTAAGTAGCTATTGGGTGGCGGGCCGACAAACAAACCCGATACGCATAGGCATAACCACGGACACCTCACTCTGACAAAACCATAAACAAACCCGATACATATACTGATGACAGGAATGGGAATAAAAGGGAGAGGGACTGATAGATACAAAGATCTCCATTTATGGGTATAAAAGAGACACAGACAGACGGATACAACTGACAAAGCCCCCGACACTATGACTCAGACATATCGGTCGCATCGGCGGTGCGACGTAGATGTGAGAACCTCTAGTTTTTGAGCGGTGTAACCGCTCCTATAAGTGGGTTTAGGACCCATCCGTGGCGAAAGTTTTTCTTTCCGTCGTGAAAATGCGTCTTTCGCTGTGACGCCATGCTGTGGAAAACACGCCCATAGGCTAAGCTCTGCAGGACGTGCTGTGATTGAATAGTGAGACACATGATGAAATTAACTTCAAACTTCGCAGGCGCGCTGTGATTGGCTAGCGAGACGCATGATGAAATTAATAATAATGTAAAAAAGTGTAAGCACGTCACTTCGCTGTGATTGGCTACCGAGATGCATGATGAAATTAATAACTCATAAATAGCACCGCTCACTTCACGCTGGGTGTGATTTTTTTCTTTACTTTTGTAAAAACAAATAACTGTGAAATTGGACATTCAGCATAATAAGCACTTTGACCTTTGCACTTTTACTCAAGTAAAACATTTAAATACAAGGCTTTTACCCGTAACGAGTGCTTCTACATATCGCTGCATTTACTTAAGTAAAAATAAAGAAATCAAGAGTATACTTTTCTTCCATCACTAGCTCAGAGCTGCCCGCGCTGCTGCCGACGTGGCTTTATTCCAAAAACACAGCCGGGGGTCTTGTTTTCAGGGGATAAATACCACTGCAAACGATGCTCTCTGCTGCGCGCCCCCCTCCTTCCCCTCTTAACCCATTCAATACGGGAACGCATCTGTGTCATTTTATATTTATATTTATAGCTATTTAGAGCTATTTATAGTTATAACCATTATTTTACACTTTGGCTATTCAAAAAATAGCAGATTTACAATCTCATAGCGCGGCACTCGGTGCCGTGCTAGATCTGTTAAATAAAAAAAATCTTGAACATTGAAAAGTCTTTGAATACATATTATTTTAAAGTGAATATTTGTACCTCAAATCTTTGCCTCTGGAGCTTCTAAAATATTTTACAAATGTTCAATTCAAAAATATTATGTATATTCAAAGATCTGCACACATTTTCAAGATTTTTCAAAAATAGCGGATCTACAAGCTCGTAGCTTGTATATCTGCTATTTTTTAATCACCAAAGACATCTAAAAATGACACAGATGCTTTCCCCGGATGGAATGGGTTAAGACAGCTGATCTCCTCTTAGCTCATGCATCTTCACACATGAGTAATGACCTCCAGTAAAGCAGCTCCAAAATAACACCGTCGTCCGTCCGTCCGTCCGTCTCGCGCATTCCTACGGAGGGAGTGGTTTCCAAACTTTTTCATGCCAAGGACCCCCAAAAAATTGATATTTGGCTGTGGCTGAAAATGTTTTGTGCCAGGGTAGCATTAGCAATGGTAGCAGACGCACACGCTTGTATAACTAGCTATTTTTTTTTAATAGCTAACATAAATATGGATAAAGGAGTCCTGGGGACCCCCTGGGACCGTCTCGACGACCCACCGTACAAATTTTTGAGAACCATTGGTGTGGAGGGAGTCGGAGTTTGGGGAGGGGGTAACAGGCGTTTGCGCGTGGCAGTCGTTCCCATTATCCGCATGGGTTAGGCAGGGGAGAGTGAAATGTACTGTTTTTTTAAATCATGTCGTCGTGACATACTGTACACGCCCTCCCCTCCTCCTCTTCTCTCACATCCATGCTCAACCCCCCCCCCACCATTTTCCCATTCAAACCGGGAAACCCTTGTCACTCACCCCCCCCCCCCCCCCACCACCGCCGAAAGAAGGAGAAAAAAATATATATATTGGCAAACGTAGTAATTACGTGCCAAGTGTCTCAGCAGAGTAGCCTTACATGGCTCGGGGGGGCTCGGGGGGGCTTCAATCAGTCCATGCTGTTTTTTTTTTCTTTTTCTTCGTATACTTCGCTTTATCATATTCTTAGTTCTATTTGAGAATGGCGGCAGGCAGCGTCGCTCTGCCTCTTGAAGTCAGCCATAATTGAAACGGCCGTGTATACGGGGAGATGTACGGGTGTGTGTGTGTGTGTGTGTGTGTGGCGCCGCTGCAGCCTTGTAATCAAGCCCTATTTTCACTCCCGGTGTGCGTTTTTTTTCTTCCCATTTTTCAAAGTGAAATATCTGGGCAATCTGTGTAGTAATACTGTATAGCGAGTCATCCTCGCGATGCCTCCTCGCGGCCTCCGCCTACCTCAGGCTTCCTGGGTAATTAGGCACGCCAGTGAGTGCCTAAAAGCCCCGATTTATACACCAACGTCACATGGCAGTGTCGCATAAATTAGGCTTATGAGTTTTTTTTAGTTTTTTTTTTAGTTTTGGTCACGGCAGGGAAAAGGCGTCCATTAACCCAACCTGGACACAGTCTGCAATGTAGAAGTACTGTTACAAGTAAAAGTATTGGTATCCCAATGTACTTAAAGTACCAAAAGTAAAAGTACTAAAAAGTTTGAAAATGGCCTATATATAAAACTCGGCTAAAGTGGTTAATATATGTTTTATAATGTAATAATGTATATCTACAAAGTAACTAGAAACTAAAGTGTTCAAATAATTGTAGTGGAGTAAAAGTACAATATTTGCCTCTGAGATGTAGTGGAGTAGAAGTAAAAGTATAGACAATTGGAAATACCCCATTAAAGTAAAAGTATCTCAAACTTCTACTTAGTAAATGTACTTCGTTACTTTACACCACCACTCAGACACTCACGGTAGGGCGGCATGGAGAACGGATGCCGGTTCCCGCACAGTAAAAAGTGCGTGTGAGCATGGCGACACAAGGCAGACAAGATGGCGGGTCTTTATGGGCCTTAATTTCACGCCACACCCGTCGGGAGACTGAAGCCGGATTTATACTTCCCGAAAATATGCAGATCTCACAAGTTCACAGCTTGTTAGATCGGCTACTTTCCACGAACAACACCGTGCAATCGGGGGTGAGGCGTCAGTATTCACCCTGCACTATAGCACTGTTTCTCAATGTCTGGGTCTGGGGACCACCAGGGGTCCAAATTGAACCTTATGGCGACTGTAACGCTGAGGTTATAGAAATGAACAAATGTATTTGTGTACGTTTACACACACACACACACACACACACACAGCTAAATTCACACTGAGCATTTTACTGTGTAGATTGGGGTCCTAGAGATTCTTTTACATGTGTTGTATTGCGTCAAACGGGGGTCCGTGCACACATCGCAACACACATCAAACTGGGGGTCCTTGAAATTAAAAAAGGTCGAGAACCAACTGCTCTAACAGCGCGTGCATTCCTCCACATCTGGCGTTGTCGGCAGATATGCGAGTGCGGCCGCTGCATGCGTTCAGGGAAAAGGAGAAGGGTGTGTGTGTGCGGGAGGGGGGGGGGGATGTGGGTATGGGGGGATCGGGGGATAGGCCAGGGGGGTGCGGGTGCGGGTGGGGGTGCGGGTGGGGGTGGGGGGGAGACGACGGAGAAGTTGATGTATGATCCCTGGTGGCTGGGCTGATTTGAAGCATGGAGCCGGGCAGGTGATTCCGAGGCGCCGGCTCTTTAAACAGCGTAATGAGCCAGAGAGGACGCTATACCTCGCGCTCCACCCCCCTCCTCCACCCCCCCGCCACCTAAACCGGGGGTTCTCAAAGTGGGGTCCGGGGACCCCTCAGGGGAATTTCTGGGGGGGTCCCCAGCTTAAATGAGGAACGGTTTATGCCCCATTGTATTCATTTTTTCAGCAATTTGAAAACACCCATTCTAAGAGCTCACAACGAAATGACTGGGTATATTTCCGATAAATGACATTTTATGACCAATCTGCACTCATTCCTGGCACATTTGTATTTTGTCTTTTTTTCCAATGGGGGTCTGCGTGCGGTCAATAATTGCGATTATCTCAAATAAATGTGATTAGACGATTATGTAACCATTGTGACAGGCCTATACATGTCTGTCATTTTGCATGTGACATTTTGGATGGGGGTCCTTGTTTGAGACCCACCACTGCCCCTATACACCTATTATACCACAGCCTATACAGCTGCCTGTACTGTATGTGTCCCGCATGCAGGCCCGGGGGGGTCTTAGCCAGAGGACGGGGGTCGTTATCGAAAAAGGGCGAGATGTGCGACAGGGGGCACGTGACCTTGTCAGGAGAAGCGACACTTACGTGGTAACGCAGGGCATGGGGCGGGTGGCGTGCATGTGCACGTGCACATGCGTAAAAGGTGCATTTATTCCAAGCTTTACAAAGTGCCTTACACATTCACACACACACACACACACACACACACACACACACACACACACACACACACACACACACACACACACACACACACACACACACACACACACATTCACAAAACTGACGGTGGAGGAAACCACGCACGGCACCAACCTGCTCATCTGGAGCAGTTAAGAGGCTTCAGTGTCTATAGCTCAGGCACACTTCGAGCCGGGGATCGAACCGTTTCCCCAAAGCGGCCGCCGCTCTACACCCTGAGCTACTGCCCCCACCCCCCAGCACTATGATGTTTAACCCTTAAGACCCGAGGCTGATTCTAATAATGTCTTCTACATCCTAACATACGCTTTCTAAAAATAAATGTTAGTTGCTAAATCAGTGGTGTCTCAAAGGTTTTCATGTCAAGGACCCCCAAAATGATATGAATTTGGCCGAGGACACCCCTATCAAAATATCTTGTTCCAGGGACCCATAGAAGCAAATATATTTGAGTAAAACATGCTCTATAATTATGCTCATAGTGCGACAAGAAGTGACACGCTATGAACTTGTATATCTGGTATTTTTGACTAGTCAACCAATGTGATACAGCATATATATATATATATATATATATATATATATATATATATATAGCTAAAATAAAACATTACACAGATGCTTTCCCCGGTTTTAATTGGGTTAAAAGCATATCCACATGCAGGCAAATATAGAGAGATCCAACAGAAATGTACAGACAGGTACAGTGAACGGTCTCTGTTTGTAGACATCATTTCACGGGATGCTTAGCATACTTGGAGGGGGGGGGGGGTGTGGGATATGAGAGTGAGAGAGGAGGAGGCAACAGGCTCCCGTGCCGTTTCATGGCCACTGATAATACATGAAAGCGTGCACACACATGCATGCAGCTTGTAAATGAATAAACACGTGCGTCCGCTTCAAACAAAAAAACCCACAACGCATTTGAATTTCAAATGTGGCTGAATGATCTCTCTCTCGGACACACACACACACAAACACAATGTCTCTCTCCCTGTCTTTCACTTCCTCCCCCTCTCTCTCTCTCTCTCTCTCTCTCTCTCTCTCTCTCTCTCTCTCTCTCTCTCTCTCTCTCTCTCTCTCTCTCTCTCTCTCTCTCTCTCTCTCTCTCTCTCTCTCCTCCCCCCCCCCCTCCCTCCCTCCCTTCCTCCCTCTCTCACTCCCATTTTTTTTTTCGGCGGCGTTTAAAATCAATTCATTCAGTGGACTGCTGACACAGCCCGGCGCGGAGAGAGCCCAGGATTTATGGCACCCTCTAATGGGCATGCTCTGAACCAAAGCCCTGCCGTCAGCACAATCCTGGCAGCACGCTACGCTGCATGCCGGGGCTGGGGGGGCGGCCCTGGCCAGCAGCGAAACCGCCCCGCCCCGCCCCACACCACCCTACAGCAGTGGTGGAAGAAGTACTCCATTTTTTTTACTTGAGTAAAAGTATCAATACTGCAATGTAGATGTACTCTGTTGCAAGTAAAAGTACGGAATTCAAAATTGACTTGATACCAATACAAAAGCATTGGTATCAACATGTACTTCAGCACCAAAAGTAAAAGTACTAAAATGTTTGAAAATAGCAGATCTAAAAGCTCACAACGTGTCGCGATGCGACGCAGTGTGTGCTTGTAGATCGGCTATTTTCAAATAGCCAAAGTATAAAATAGGGCTAAAGTGGTTAATGTATGTTTTATAATGTAGTCAATTTATAAATCCAAAGGAACTAGTAACTAAATTTTTCAACTAATTGTAGTGGAGTAAAAGCACAATATTTGCCTCTGAGATGTAGTGGAGTAGAAGTAAATACTCAAGTAAAGTAAAAATGCCTCAAAATTGTACTTAAGTACAGTACTTGAGTAAATGTACTTAGTTACTTTACACCACTGCCCTACAGCCCCCCCGATTCATATACTTCGTCCTCGGCGCGGTGTCGCGCGCTGCGAGAAATAGCAGACCATGTAAGCTGTGAGCTTGCAGGTCTGCTATCCTTCTTGGTCGTTCTCGCGGGGACGCGGCAGAGCATAAATTAGGTTCTTACCCTCCCTACACCCCGCCCCAACCCCGCTCCCCTTCCTCACCATTACCTCGCTGGCTTTTTAAAGACACAGGCAACCCCCCCCCCCCAAAAACGATGGTGGGCTTTCCTTCTTCTTTTTTTTGGGGGGGTGGGCCCCCCGGCACACACTTCCATGGTTAACACATTGCATGCCAATCGCGTAGATCTACTACGCGAACCTAAATAAAGCCGCAGCGTGCCAATCGCGTAGTGGTCTTTTTTTTTTCTCTCGCAGTGACACATTTCATTGTAGCACTCTCTCGCAGTGACACATTTCATTGTAGCACTCTCTGTCGCAGTGACACATTTCATTGTAGCACTCTCTCGCAGTGACACATTTCATTGTAGCACTCTCTGTCGCAGTGACACATTTCATTGTAGCACTCTCTCGCAGTGACACATTTCATTGTAGGCACTCTCTCGCAGTGGACACATTTCATTGTAGCACTCTCTCGCAGTGACACATTTCATTGTAGCACACCCGGATACGGATATGATATGTTCCCATCCGCCGCCGCTCTAAAGCTTCCGCTAAATCGCCATTATCTCAGTGTTGTTTTTCTCCGGGCTGAACACTGTTTGAAACGGGTTTTAGAAACTGCTACTACTGCTAAATGGAATGTCGCCGATTGAAAATGTCTTCTCTGGGCCACTCACACAGCTTCCCTGTGTGTCTACAAACAGTTGAACGCGCAATCATAAGATATTTAGCGAGGTCTGTGGCGAGGTGAAAAAAACAATAAATCGCTGGCAGTGGGTGAGTACATTATGATATTAAACTCTGGCATGGAATGTGTTAACAGCTAAACATACCATTTCGGCAATCACTTTACAATACTGCACATGTAGAACTGTGATTCTCAGCCCTTTTCATTTTTAAAGATCAATCCACTTTGAGGTGCATTATAAGCCAATCTCTGGAGCTCCTGATCTACCAGTTTATTTCACTCTGAGAGCAGTGGTGGAACAAGTACTCACATGTTTTACTTAAGTAAACGTATCAATACTGCTTTATAGAACTACTCTGTTACAAGTAAAAGTCCGGAATTCAAAATATACTTGAGTAAAATAACAAAACTATTGGCATCAAAATGTACTTAAAGTACCAAAAGTAAAAGTACTCATTGTGCAGAATGTCCCATTTCAAGTTTTCTTTGGAAAATAGCAGATCTACAAGCTCACAATGCGTTGTGACGCATTGTGAGCTTGTATATATTGTGAGCTTGTATATATTGTGAGCTCGGCTATATTCAAATGACCAAAATAGATAGGGTTGAAGTGGTTAATGTATGTTTTGCAATCAAAATCTACAAAGTAACTAGTAACTTAAGTTTTCGAATAATTGTAATGGGAGTGAAAGTACAATATTTGCCTCTGAGATGTAGTGGAGTAGAAGTAAAAGTATTGAAAGTAGAGTAAATATATACTCAAAATTGTATTTAAAGATGGAGTGCCATGATATTTTTCAACCCTAAAACCTGATCATAAGGTATTATTATTATGTAAGGATTTTTTTCAAAAAAAAAAGAAGTGTACAGTAAGTGTTAAAATGTTGTTTTTATGTGGACACGCCTCCAGTTCATTAAGTATACCTGGTTCTCACCTTAGCACCTCCTCCACCACCTTAGCACCACCCACTTGTCCTAGTCCCTCCTCCTCCTCATGCCCACACCTGTTGTGTTATGATAATGAGGGGGAGGGTATGGCTTTGTGATGTCACTAAAGCGCTGTTTCTCTATTGGCACGTTTGACCCTCAAGGTTTCAGCCTCCAAGAAGAAACTCCAAATAGTCAGAGAAGACATGAAACACCATAAAAACTCCACCGGGGGGCTTAATGAAGTTCTATCAACCTCATAGACACATGAAAAACAGAAAAAGTGCAAAAATATGGCACCAGCTCTTTAACACATTGACTGCCAGAGTTTATTCATAATGTACTCACCCCTGTGCCAGCAATTTGCGTGTTTTTTAATTTTTTTGTTTTGTAATTTTTCATTCAAATACATTCTCTGATTGTGTTGTCAAGCACCTACGATTGTTCCACCAGTAGAGAGCAGCACATCCAAACATTGATCACCTCGCTCACCCCCTCCCAAACAGGCCCACGTCATATCCGGTCATTCAAAGGATGTGACGTTTTCGACAATTCCCTGGCCCGCTGATCGGCCTGAAAACGACGTGATACACTACGACGATGACTGTTAGTCACCCGGACCAAAGAAAATAGAAGTTGAGCTGTCCGTTTGTCTTTTATACCGTGTGAAAAACCGTGTTTTTCCTTATTCTGGCCGAAAATCACCGGAGAAAAACAACGTGACCCGGAAATGAATTTTTTTTTTTACATCCGGCTCCGGGTGAGTGTGACGTAAGTGGAAAACGAAAGTGTTGATGAGAAATAAACACAGCCGTGCGATCACAGATTAAACAATGAAAATTCAAAAGAACGTGTCAACTCGTTCTTAGGAATCCTGGCACTCAAGCGATGGATTTGAAAGAACGTGTTGACGCGATCTTGGCACTGTATGTGTTAAGTACAGTACTTGAGTAAATGTACTTAGTTACTTTACACCACTGTCTGAGAGTGTGTACCAAATGGAGCCGAAAATGCATGCGTCAAGGGTCCATCCTGGCTCCATCTGGTACACTCTCAGACGTACAGAGCACAGACCCATAAGGGTCCATTTGGGGGGCCCTCGGCGGTCCCAGGACCCAGCGTTGAGAAACAGTGAAAAAAAAAAGACAAATGTAATGACCCATAATGCCGAGGGGTTTCATCCCTGCAGCAGAGAATGGGGCGACGGAGACCGGGGAAATATAAGGCTTAGTTTGAATGTGAATTGGGAAATACCATCCAACACCGACACGACGACCCCCCCCCCCCATTTCCTCTGAGATGTAGTGGAATAGAAGTGTATTGGAAATTGGAAATATTCCAGTAAAATAAAAATACCTCAAAATTGTACTTGAGTAAATGTACTTAGTTACTTTACACCACTGTCCGTTATCTTGTCTGAGCGGTACTGTGTGGCTTCCTCTGGTGTGTTGGGAGGACAGTGCACTGTATTCATATATTCATAACCCAGTCTGTTGTCTCTGCATCCCAGACTATTTATGGCTAAGGAGGCGAGGGAGAATAGGGTGACTGGAGACAGTGGTCCACTGATGCCAAACATGTGGACCGGGGCCCCCACTGGTGGACTGTCGGGATATTTGCAAGTGGGCCCCCAAATAATTGGCAAAACACTACGCCATTTGAGGCGTAAGTGGTTCATTTCTTCGCTCGTCGAAATATCGGACTTTCAAGCTAACAATGTGTCAGATCACAACACGCCACTGCTGTGCACATTCACGTGCACACGCTTGTGTGTGTGTGTGTGTGTGTGTGTGTGTGTGTGTGTGTGTGTGTGTGTGTGTGCGCGTGCGCGTGCGCGTGTGCGTGTGCGTGTGCGGTGTGCGTGTGTGTGTGTGCCGTAATGGTGACAGTGTGCTTCGTACAGTGGATTTGGTCTGGGGTCTGGACTGAATAGTAGCTAAAGTGCTACAAGCCATTAGCTTCCATTGCAAACAGAGAAAAAATGGTGCAGACCCATTTTACACCACGGTTCTACGAAGAACCCATAACCACTTAAACCCTATATACGTGCATGTCATCGACTGATGTCTCCCATGGGTCTATACTTGGTCCCCTCCCTTTTTTCCCCTCTACACCAAATCTCTTCGGCGAAGCTTGTAGATCGGCTATTTCCGACGAATGTTCGCCCAATTAAAAGTGCCCAAAATCGGGATGCTTAGGGATACATATAGATGAGGGTTCTTTGTTGAACCATAGTGTTTTAAAGGTTTCATGACATTATTATTATTTTATTTTTTTATGACCTCAATTACACCCCAAAACACTGAACTTTGAACATTCAGTGGATTGTCTGTGATCTGGGGTTTTCTGAATAATTAGGCAAAAAAAAAGTGCTGGGATTGGCCCCTGGACTTTGATGTCGCAGAGGCGATGATTGACAGGAAAAATCCTTCAACAGCGACACCCGCAGGCAAATATTTTTGTCTTATTTTTTTTTCTCATTATAGCTGAAAAGGCCTCAAAACACAGAGAGAAAAAAAGACCTGCCATGGCTCACTGGAGTGGATCTTTCAGTTAAAACATTTTAATACATGCACGTCTGAAGGACCATGATAAAGAACTGAACATGTTTTGTAGATCCGAATGTCATGAAACCTTCAAAGGACATTTTAAAGAGCCATCACTTTTCAGCGTACGTATAAGCCGGCGTGCCCGACAAATCACGGACTTCCCCCCCGAGCCCCCGCGTGGCCTTCCGGCCGTCCACAGTCTCTCTCCATATACACCACAGCTCCGCTATGAGTTACAGAACCATTACTGGCCGCCCAAATTAGCCTCCCCATTATACAGCTGCGGTCTCCAGCTGCCTTGCAGTTAACTCGAACTGACCACTGAGCGTCGGCTTCATTATAGAGCCATGCATGTCCAACCGAGACGCCGGCGCCCCGGCCGTCACATTCAATTTCAAAATACAATGCGGGGCCTCCGAATCCCCCCCCCCCCCCCGTCCTTCTCTCTCGCTTAAGCTCAGCTCCTTCTCCTTGTTTCATAAAATATGATCTGATTAAAATAGATTACACACCTTGTTAGCCGAGCGTTACATATTTGATACGGCGGCTGCTTTGAGACGTCGGGGGGCAAAGCCTCCCCCTCCCTTCATGATTCAAAGGGCCTTGTGGCCTTGTTCTTTTGGCCTATTTGTTTAATAAGCTCCGCTATACCAGTACACGAGCGGCTGCTTTTAATCCATTCAGGCCCGTGAACGCACCTGTGTCTTTTTTTTTTTTTTTTTTATGTATTTGGCTATTCAAAAATATCAGATCTACAAGCTCATAGCTATATCAAAGTGTTCCCTTAATTTTTTTGAGCAGTGTATATATATTTTTTTTAAAGCGAACATTTGAAACTCAAATTTTCCTTCTGGGGGATTCTACAAATGTCTTATAAATCCTAACAGTTTCATGTCATTTTTCATATCAAATTATTTAGTTCCAGGGACCCCAGAAGCAAAGATTTGAGAAAAAAAATAGATACTCAAAGATTTGCACAAAATAATGTTGAAGATTTTTCAAAGAAATAGCAGATCTACAAGCTCAAAGCGCGGCACTTGAGCTTGTAGATCTGCTATTTTTTGAATAGCCCAACGTGTAAAACAATGCTCTAAGTGGTTACACTAGATGCGTTCCCGGTATAAATGGATTAAGTGAACAGACTCAGCCCTGCAGCAAAAAGGCAAAGATCAATAACCACACACCTGTACAGAGAGAGAGAGAGAGAGAGAGAGAGAGAGAGAGAGAGAGAGAGAGAGAGAGAGAGAGAGAGAGAGAGAGAGAGAGAGAGAGAGAGAACAAAAAAACAGAGAGAAAGAAATCAGAGGGCCAAGGATTTTCTCCGCTCCTTTTCCGCAAGCGGAACGAGGTACTATCGGGATAATCATGCTGCAACAATCCGTTTCGGCGAAGGGGAAATCACCAAAGCGGGGAAACATTTGCGGGGTGGAATCCTTACAGGTCAGGGCGGCAGAGTGAAATATTCAGCAGCGGTTATAGCGCCGTGCGCCGTACAAGTGTGTGTACACACCCACGTGCGCACAGGTCCCCCCGATAAACCTTCCCTGATCGTCTGGGCTGATGTGTGGCTAAGACCAGTGGTGGGAAAAAAAAGGACTCAACATGTTTTACGTAAGTAAAAGTATCATACTGCAATGTGGAAGTGCTCTGTTGCAAGTAAAAGTCTGGAATTCTAAATGTACTTGAGTAAAGGTATCAAAATGTACTAACATGTTTGAAAATAGCAGATCTACAAGCTCACAACGCGTCGCGGTGCGACGTTTTGTGAGCCTGTAGATTGGCTATTTTCAAATATCCTAGGTATGAAATGGGGCTAAAGTGGTAAATGTATGTTTTATAATGTAATCATTTATATCTGCAAAGTAACTAGTAACTAAAGCTTTCAAATAATTGTAGTGGAGTAAAAGTACGATATTTGCCTCTGAGATGTAGTGGAGTAGAAGTAAAAGTATAGACAATTGGAAATACCCCAGTAAAGTTAAAAAAGTACTTCAACATTGTACTTAAGTACAGTACTTGAGTAAATGTACTTAGTTACTTTACACCACTGTACTGCGGCTGATGCAAAAGTCTGTATTATATTACAAGCAAAACAAACAAAAAATGGCAGAGTCTTCGAGGGTAAATTAAACTCATTACGATCCCCATCTCATCTTTCCCTGACTGATGGAGGAAATATCTCACCTAATCAAAGGGGGGGGGGGGGGGGGGCAACAACAAGAAAAAACTCCAACTGTGCAGGCCCGGGCGAAACATACGCGTCGGGGAATAATATCAGGGTCGTATAATCTCGAGGCGTCTGAAAAATATCCCCCCTCCCCCCCCTCACTTCTACGGCGAAACAAAGTCCACGTGCGAGAGGGTGGGGGGGGGGGGGTGAGAATGCAATACTGGCGCTGCTTGAGGAACGCAATTATCATTTAGCGAGTCCACGAGCCGCAGCCCTGACAGGGGTCGGACCCGCGTGGAAAACTCATTTTCATTTTTCTTATTATATCATGATTGTATAAACAGTCTTAACCAGTGGCCACGGCGGCTGCAAATTATGGCAAATTAGTCCCTGTATTGCCACTTTTCTTTTTTGTTGTTGTTCTTTTTTATTTTTTTTATAGCGGAGTGCAAACCAGGAAGCCCCTGGAAGTGCTTTGTTTTCTCCATAAATCAGCCAAACGGGTTGCACCTGTTGAGAGCGTAAACAGATTAGGCCCCTATTTGATTAGAGTCTTACATCAAAACATTTCTGAAGAGGGCTCTCCCGCCCCGCTCATCCAGCGTTTCCTCCAGAGCGTTAAGTTGCTTTCTCACCTCCTACGCCCCCCGCTACTAAAAGTGGAGTTTGGCTTTCAAGCGGCGGGGGGAACACGTAACCAACCGCCGCTATACGTGGCGGAGAGGGGGGCCGCGGGAGGTCCCTCATTACCAAAAGCTGCAACGGTGATCACGGGCGATAATATGGAACCATAACCAAGCAATTAGACTAATGGAGGAAAAAAAAACGTATATAAAACCGTATACATTTCCCAGCCATGGTGTGGTGCCGCAGTGATGGCGCCGTGTGCGCGCGCCCCCGCGCCGCCGACACCCATGCGGCGGGGGGGGGGGGGTCCCCCGAGAGGGGGGGCAGAGAAGTTGCAGAGTGAAGACAGAGGGGGGGACGGGGGGACGGAAGGTGATGGCGGGGGGGGGGACCCATTCGATTCCTCGCCAGCCACCTGCTGTATGGCTCCCCTCAGAGAGCCCGGAGAGACAGAGGGCCCCATCTGGGGGAGGGCGTCATGCGGGGAGGCCCGGGCTCTCAGGCATATGGATAAGAGCCTCGAAAAGCTAGTCTTCCGCTACTTGACCACCGCGCATTAGCTTAACCCTTTGAGACCGGGGAAACGCATCCGTGTAACCACTTTAACCATTATGTTATACTTTCGTTTTAAAAAAATAGCAGATCTAAGCTTGTATCGCTGCACAATTTTGAAAAATCGTGAAAATGTTTGCACATCTTTGAATATATATATATTTTTGAAGCAAACATTTTTTACTCAAATCTATGCTTCTGGGGGGGTCCCTGGAACAAGATATTTTCAGATGGTGGTCCGCGGCCAAATACATATCATTTTGGGGGTCCTTGACATGAAAAAGTTTGAGAACCATTGATTATAGCAACAAGTTCTAGCAACAGATCTGCAAGCTCATAGCGCGGCACTCGGTGCCGCGCTATGAGCTTGTAGATCTGCTATTTTTGAATAGCCCAAAGAAATCAAAAAATGACGCAGATGCGTTCCCGGTCTTACAGGGTTAATGTGGGGCCGGGTGGGGGGAAGGCTCACCGCACTGCTGGCGCATGGTGTGGACTTATACAGCGCGACACACGGAGAAGGACACATGAGGACACATTGCGGGGTTTATTTATTTTTTGGTGGGACTCACCTGCCCAGCTGGGGGTCTCCATGTACAGGTGTAGGCGGAACGGGGACTTGGGGCTGGGTCTCTCACTGCAGTCGCGGGTTGCTAATGTGGTCCCTGCAAGAGAAACGACACACAGCTTCATAAAACCACTTCAGCCCTGTTTCATAGTTTGCCGTGCGGCGGTGTGCTGCGAAGATACATACCAGCAGGTTCTATAAACTCACAAAACGTTGCATCGCAATGCGTTGTGAGCTCATAGATCTGCTAGTTTCACCCTATAGGTAGGTAGGAAGCAGTAGTGGATTTTGAGGTGTTTGTATACTTTACTTGAGTATTTTCCAATTTCCAATAACTCTACTTCTACTCCATTACATCTCAGAGGCAAATATTGTACTTTTACTCCAGCAAAAATATTTGACATTCAGTTACTATAGTTACTTATTTTGATTATTATTACACATACATTAACCACTTCAGCCCTAAAGCCAAAGGAGATGCAGTGTCTTGCTTGGCCCTCCACACTTAGAACTCACAGAGACCTGGCGTCTGTGTGTGTACACTTTGTGTGCGTGCGCGTGCGTGCGTGCATGCGTGTACACGTGCGCCTGTAAAGGAGCACCCCAGCTGGCTGGGTACTACATGGTGTGGCAGAGTGATGAAGGGTGCTCGTGGAGGGTGAGTTGTGTGTTGTCTGCACAGGCAGCCAGAGGGCCCCGGGCTTGGCCCGCACCCAACTGCAGACCACTTTTCTTTTTTCTTTTTTACTTAACCCATTAAGACCGTGATCTGTGTCATTTTTAGATTTCTTTGGCTATTCAAAAATAGCAGATCTACAAGCTCATAGCCCTATGAGCTTGTAGATCTTTTAAATCGTGAAAATGTGTGCACATCTTTGAATATGTATTTTTTGAAGTGAACATTTGTCAAATGTTTTGTTCCAGGGACCCCCCAAAAAGCAAATATTTGAGTTACAAATGTTAAAAAATATATATTTATATACACTTTCACGATTTAAAAAGAACATAGCAGATCTACAAGCATCTAGCACTCGGTGCCGTGCAATGAGCTTATAGATCTGCTATTTTTGAATAGCCAAAGAAATCTAGAATGACAGAGATGCGTTCCCGGATTGAATTGGTTAAGTAAATTAAGTAATAGTAGCAATACCACAATAAAACAGTACTCTGTTGCAAGTGAAAGGTCTGTATTTAAAAAAAATTACATGATCAAAACATATTGGCATCAAAATATCGTTGGCAGAAACCTCTCATCTCCATATTTTAACTGTGTGTTTTTGTTTTTTCTTTGTGCAAATTAACACCATTCTTGATCACACTACAGATCAAGTACCTTACTTGATACTCGATCGCTTGATTGAATTTCTTCACTTTGACATTCAGAGCACTGGGCAGAAATCACATCGCGTCAACACCCGTCGAGGGCCATCGCGATGCTCTGTTTTAATTAAACAGTCGGATTCCCCTGGTCCGCACCAGTTCTAAGTCAACTCCAGATCACGCCACACTACAGCGTCACGCAAAAGTATCAAAAGTAGCAGATCGACAAGCTCAAAACGTTTCAAACATTTGCTGTTTTTGAATTTGAATCCTGAAAAGTGACAGAGATAATGATACTTACTACCAAAAGTAAAACTACTGTTGCTACATTTGTTCAAAACCGTTCAAAAATAGCAGATCTGCAAGCTTACAACTCGTAGATTGGCTACTTTCGAATAGACGACCAATACAAAAGGGCTCAAATGGTTGATGTATATGTTTTGCACTCTAAAGTTTGATCTAAATCATCAAGTAACAACTAAAGTTCTCACATAGCTGTAATCATTTACCTCCGAAGATGTAGTATAAATTAAAATGGAACTACTCCAGTAAAAGTAAAAGTACCTCAACATTGTACACAAGCACAGCATTCGAGTAAACTTACCTACAGTAGTTACTTCCAGTTGTGGAAAAAGTACTCAATCGTTTTACTCAAGTAAAAGTATCAATACTGCAATGTAGATTTACTCTGGTACAAGTAAAAGTCCTGTATTAAACATTTACTTGAGCCAATGTACAAAAGTATTGGTATAAAAATGTACTTAAAGTACCAAAAGTAGAAAGTACTCATTATGCAGAATGTCCCATTTCACAAGTTTTCAAATATCAAATGTACACAAATCTTTTGAAATTAGCAGATCTACAAGCTCACAATATGTCGCATAGCGACGCATTGTGAGCTTGTAGATCAGCTATTTTCAAATGGCCGAAATGTATGTAGGGTTGAAGTGTATGTTTTGTAATAATAATACAAATCTACTAAGTAACTAGTAAATAAAGTGTTCACATAATTATCTTGTAAAAGTAAAAGTACAATATTTGCCTCTGAGATGTAGTGGAGTAGAAGTGAAAGTACTGACAATTGGAGACACTCCAGTAAAGTAAAAATATATATATACCTCAAACTTGTACGTATAAGTACAGCACTCGAGTAAATGCACTTAGTTACTTTACACCACCGGTTACTTCCAACCCTCCTTTGCCAGCCCTGTGTATAGCTGCGGCGAAAGCGCATTGATTTCCTCCCCCAACAGAAATAGCTTCTCCCAAGCCGCCTCCCCCCTTCCCCCCCCCCCCTTCCCCCCCCCCCCCCCCGTTTCCTGATTAAGCATTCGGCAGGGAGAGGCCCCGTGCCAGCGCAATTTGTCATTTATCAAAAGTAATTAAAAGCAATTTCTTTTCTCTTGTTGATTGGGAATTGACTAATTGTTGGGACTGTATGAAAGGCGGGGGGAATAAATAAAACAACGGGTTAGGAATGGAATGCATTTTGCATAAAACTCTGAGGGAGGCATAAATGCTGTTGAAATGCGTTTGGGCCAGACATCTGGCAGTGTGATTTCTCTCTCTCTCCGCATGATTATATGACTGCAGAACCCCAAACAGTTGTTGAGACCGTTCTGATATAAGAGCCCACAGCCACTAAATAATATATATGGCAGAAAACCTCTTATATATCCAAACTTTAACTTGTTTTGCGGTTGTTTTTTCTTTCCGTGAATTAATCCTTTGAGACCAGGAACGCGTCTGTGTCATTTTCTTAGATTTCTTTGGGCTATTCAAAAAGAGCAGATATATAAGCCCATAGTGCTGTGAGCTTGTAGATCTGCTATTTATTTTTTTTCATTATGAAAAAACTGTGCAAATCTTTGGATATTTCCTAAAGTGAGCATTTGTAAGGACACACAGATTTGGATTCAGCACCCCTAAATACCCCTAAAAACAGTGTGTGTCATAGGCCTACATTAACCAGATTTGCCTTCAGCACTAAGCACATTTTATTAAATGATGCCTGTTTTTTTTTGTTTGTGTGTGGTGCAAAAGTAGTGAAAATAGCAGATGTACAAGCTCTGTGCTGTTTTTTTTCTGTTTTTTTTTTTTTTTTGGAAGTGGTTAAAGGTGGGTTTTTACCCAAAATAAGGCTGAAGTGGTTAATGTATGTTTGTAGGCCTAATAATAATCCAAATCCACAAAGTAACTGTAGTAACCAGAATAATTGTAGTAGAGTAAAAGCATAATAAATTAGAAAAACTCCAGTAAAGTAAAAAAAACTTTAGTACAGTACTTAAGTAAATGTACTTAGTTACTTTCCACCACTGCCACTGGCGAGCAGTAGGCCTACAAGGCGCCCAGCGGGCCCCAGAGGTTAGAGCTAGTGCATCTATCCAATGAAACCAAAGCAATACCATTTCAACATTATCGGTAACAACCTTTGAATGCACCATTACCTTCTATAAGGGCAGAATGAAATGTCAGAATTGATTTGAGGGAGGGAGGGTTGAGCGGAGGAGCTATGTTGGCAGCCATTTTGTTTCGACGTCCCCCCTCCCCCTCCCCCTCCCCCGCCCCCCCTTATATTCGGTGTCCCTGGATCATTAGCGAGACTCTGCCGGGTGCTGGGGCGAACATGGAAGGTGGTGTGGGCAACTGTCACACACATAGACACACACGCATACACACGCACACACACACACACACACACACACACACACGCACACACACGCACACACGCACACACAAACACACACACACACACACACACACACACACACACACACACACACGCATGAACACGACATGCATACGTTTGTGTTCCTCTATTTGCAAGGACGGCAATTGTATTAATGCAATTTTTACCCATTTTTGGGCCATTTATGGCCTTAACCCTATAAAGACAGGCACACCGCTAAAGTATACATCGGGCATATAATTCCAATCCCAACAGCCTAAACCTGACCTCTAAATGTCTAATCTGAACCCCAACCTCAACCTGAATCATAGCTTGATCGAATCTAAAAGTGCTTTTGTCTGTTTACCACAAAATAGCCATTTCTGTGTTGAGGACCAGGAACATTGCCCTCACAATGCCTGTTCCTCACATGTTACCATACTTGCGGGGACATTTGGCTCTCAAAAGGGGTAGTAACCAGTGGTGTAAGTAACTAAATACATTTACTCAAGTACTGTGCTTTTGAGCTTTACTGAAGTATTTCACATTTTCAGTATCTTTACTTCTACTCCACTACATCTCAGGCAAATATTGTACTTTTACTCCACTATAATTATTTCAAAACTTACTAGTGGTTACTAGTTACTAGTTACTAGTTACTTGGTTACTAGTTACTTTGTAGATTTGGATTATTATTACAAAACATACAGTAACCACTTCAGCCCTATATACATTTCGGCCATTTGAAAATAGCAGATCTACAAGCTCACAATGTGTCGCGATGCGACGCATTGTGCGCTTGTAGAGCTGCTATTTCAAAAGATTTGAATACATTTTATACACATGATACCCTTGTGAAATGGGACATTCTGCATAGTAAGTACTTTTACTTTTGGTACTACGTATGCACTTTTACCCAAGTAGATTTTGATTACCTGACTTTTACTTGTAACAGAGTATTTCTACATTATTGCAGTATTGATACTTTTACTGAAGTACAAAATGTGAGTACTTTTCCACCACTGGTAGTAACACACGCACGCACAAACATCTCTGGTGACAGTGTGTAAAATGTACAGTAGGTGTGGTGCAGAAAATAATAACACAAGAGAGAGAAATTAGTATTAAAATAAATAAATAAAAGCCGCAGCGCGCCAGAAGAGTCGTTTAAATTTCCCACCCACTTTGGATAAATAACTTCAGACACACACAAACTCACAGATACCTGGCCTTTGCTCTGAGCGGATCACGTTTCCAGCCAAACGCGCGCTCTCTCTCTCTCTCTCTCTCTCTCTCTCTCTCTCTCTCTCTCTCTCTCTCTCTCTCTCTCTCTCTCTCTCTCTCTCTCTCTCTCTCTCTCTCCTCTCCCTCTCCCTCTCCCTCTCCTCTCTCCCTCTCCCTCTCCCTCTCTCTCTCTCTCTCTCTCTCTGCTCGGCAAACCGACCGAGCCCGCCCCGCCCGCCGCAGCTTCGCTGAGACCAATTTGAATATCCCTTTGAAGGCTGCGAGATGGACAAGCAACGCTATCATTGCCTGGGAACCCAGAAAAATAATTGGGCAACGGTGGGAGAAAAGCCTGGTGCACATCCCAGCCCCCTCTCTGTGGAGCCATATCCCTGCTCCGAATATCTAATTGAGCGATTCTCAAACCCCTCTTTTTTCCCCCTCCTCCCCTTCATTTCAAGTATACCCCCCAGTTTGACATGCATTATAGGCCATGGACCCCCGTTTGATATGATGTTTTATCTCTCAGACCCCAACCTCCTCTGTGTTATTTTTTAACTCTAAAGGTCCTTACACACCGGGGCGATTTTTTTCATGCGAATATTACGTTTTTTTTTTTTAAACCTTATAAAGTCAATGCAAGCTTCCACACCAGTTTCGCGGCACGAAAAAAAGCGTATTTTAATTATTCGGACGAGTCCGATTTTGCGTATATTCGCATATTCGCCGGTGTGTAACCGCCTTGAGAGTGTACAAATGAAACCAAATGGACCCGTAAGGGTCCATTCATGCACTCAGACAAACATGAACCATTTTAGCCCTACTTAATACATAGGCTATTTGAAAATAGCTGATCTACACTCACAACACGTCGCATTGCGATGCGTTGTGAGTTTGTAGATCAAACATTTTCGTACTTTTGGTACTTTAAGTATATTTTGATGCCAATACTTTGTACTTTTACTCAAGTAACATTTGAACACAGGCCTTTTACTTGAGAGTATTTTTATATTGTGGTATTGCTTTTACTTAGGTAAAATATCGGAGTACTGCTTCCACCATTGCCCATAAGGGTCCATCACTCGCTCAAAGTTTGTGAATACTGTATTAACGGATTTGTTGACAGCACAGGTAGTGCAGTCAGGTAATGCTCAAAGGATAACACAAAAAAGCCACCAGCGGGCTTGTTTCCATTGTCTTCCATTTAGAGACACTCCGTTAGTTTTTGTACTTATAATTTTTTATCCCGCGATCTTGTAATCCTCTTTCACCCGGTGCCAATTTTCTAAGTGATCCTGGGCGCTACACTCCCCCCACAGCCTAGGGAGCCCAGGGCCGAGCTCATGCCTCCTTCAATGTATGAGAGCCAACTGGCCTTCTTGTCACATGACAGGGAGGAGTTTTCCCGGTAGGACGTAGCGCGTGGAAGGAACACGTTATTCCAACCAGTTCCCTTCCCCTCCATCTCCAGCCTAAGGGCGCGCATCCCACCGCACTTTTATTTTACCTAAGGGGCGGAATCTGCCAATGCTTTGTCAATGCAAATGCGTGGATTCTGGGAAAAAATGCGCAAGACCATGAATCCACACATTTGCATTGACAAAGCATTGGCAGATTCCACCCCAGAGGTAAAATAAAAGTGCGGTGGGAGCGCGCCCTAATTGAGCCTTTCACTCTCTCCCCTAACTTTTTGTTTACGTTCGTCACGAGAATCTCAATTACTTATGTTACCCCACAATATGTACGGTTATTAATGCTCTAATTATGGCCACTCTCTCTAATCTTTTTTGCCGTTGCAATTTGGCTGATGTATGTTTGTCCGCACGTCGTGGCGGCACGTTCTTTTTACTTGAGTAAAAGGACCAAAAGTAAAAGTACTAAAATGTTTGAAAATAGCCGATCTACAAGCTCACAACGCGTCGCAAATAGGGCTAAAGTGGTTAATGTATGTTTTATAATGTAATAATGTATATCTGCAAAGTAACTATTAACTTAAGCTTTCAAATGATTGTAGTGGAGTCAATATTTGCCTCTGAGATGTAGTGGAGTAGAAGTAAAAGTACTGAAAATTGGAAATACTCCAGTAAAGTAAAAGTACATCAAAATTGTACTTAAGTACAGTACTTGAGTATGTGTACTTAGTTACTTTACACCACTGATTAGGAATCTATGTGCAAAGCAACGTATACCTCCAGGGAGCAATGCCAAGGACAGCCAGAGAGAGAGAGAAAGAGAGAGAGAGAGAGAGAGAGAGAGAGAGAGAGAGAGAGAGAGAGAGAGAGAGCTTGTCGTATAGTTTATCTATACAAAAAGGGATTTATGAGGGGCTCATGGATCACGTGTGTGTATATAATGCCGTATTTGCGCGACAGAATAATTGGCTTGCGGGGAATACCCAGAGCAACAACAAACGGAGAAGTAACAGACAATGGTGGACGAAGTAGGCCTACTCCTTTTTTTTCTCTTTTTTTTTCTTACTTAGGTAGAAGTAACAATACCACAATGTAGAAATACTGCAAGTAAAAGGGCTGATTAAAAAATTGTACTTGAGCGAAAATAGTAAAGTATTGGCTTTTAGATACCAAAAGTAATATATATTTGTTTAAATAGCCCAAACATAAAATAGGCTTAATCTCAAATCAAACAATTGTCTTGCGGGGAACATCCAGAGCAAAAACAAACGGCGAACCGACGGATTGTCGTTCGTTTGGAAGGCGGACAAGAGCGACGCCGGAGGAAAAAAAAGATCTGAGCAGCCCGATCCTTCCGGGGAAAAGAACTGGCTATAGGTGTGACAGCTTTAGTGGGCTGAAATAATGTGGTGGAGAGGCTGAGGAGCCCCCAAAGAGAGGCTGAGAGGGTCCAGCACAGCCCCCGAGCCATGAGTGTTCTTCAAGGCTTTCCCTTAGCCCGTTAAGACCGGGAACGCATGCCGTGCCATTTTAAAATTGATTTGGCTATTCGAAAATAGCAGATCTACAATCCCGAAAAGATGGGGGTCCGCGGCCAAATAAATGCATAATCTAAAACAGTTTGTTGCTCAGTGGTGATCCAACTTTTTCATGTCAAGGACCCCCAAAATGATATGCATTTGGCCGCGGACCCCCATCTCAAAATATTTTGTTCCAGGGACCCCCCAGAAGAAAAGATTTGAGTTACAAGTGTTCGCTTTAAAAATATATATATTCAAAGATTTGCACACATTTTCAACGTTTTTCAAAAATAGCAGATCTACAAGCTCATAGCACTCAGTGCCGTGCTATGAGCTTGTAGATCTGCAATTGTTTTTAATAGCCAAACAAATCTAAAAAATGACACAGATGCGTTCCCGGTCTTAATGGGTTAGAGCAGTTTTACACGGGCACAAATTAGCTGAAAGGAATGTGCTTCTGTTGCACACGCACACATACATGCATGCACGTGCGTAAGCACACACATGCATACACGCACGCACGTGCGTGAGCACACACACACACACACACACACACACACACACACACACACACACACACACACACACACACACACACACACACACACACACACACACACACACACACACACACACACACACACACACACACACACACACACACACACACACACACACACAGGGCCAGCAGTGCCGCTGCCTGGATGCACACACACAAACATAATTATTCTTCGTAGTTCTTAGATGGTTCTATAGATTCCACGAAGAACCACCATCATACTTCAGTTATGTTTTTTGATGGTTCTGGGGCGTGTCTAAACAGGCAAACGTTCGCAGAAAATAGCAGATCTACAAGGGCTTGTAGATGGAGGGGGATAGAGAGGGGGGGGAGCGAAACAAGAGCTCTGCTCCGGACGATTAAGTATATACGTTTAAGTAGTTGAGGGTTCTTCGTCTCTGAAGAACCAGTTTTGGTTCCAGTTGGAACCTTTATTTTAGGACTGACAGGGCCCGTGTGTGTGTGTGTGTGGGGGGGGGGGGGATAAAAAAGGGGAAAGGGAGAAAAACTGAAAAATATAAGGCCTGAAACTTGGACGACAATGAAGAAACGGGGGTGGGTTGGGGGGGGGGGGGGGTCGCCGTAAAGAGCCGGGAAAATAAGCTCTCACTCTGAAACGTTTATGGCGGGGCTCAAAATATCTGATGATGCTCCTCGCGTAGCTTTTAATCTTTAATGTGAAAAATTAATCATCCCATTCATTATTTTAATAGCTGTCATTTTTCTCTCCCCAAAGTGGTGATTTATAACCGCGCTCGGCCCCGCGCAGGGCTCGCGCGAGAGGGATTTATAGTAATGTTTGCACCAGGTAGCCTGCAACCATATTTCATTACTCTGACAAGCCATTAAAATGCCCTGGTGATTAAACAACAGCACGGAGGTCAGCCTCTCGCACGGCCGCCCGTTCCCCCCCCCCCCTCACCGCTATCCCTATCACCGCTATCCCGCACTATGGGCTGCCTGCCGCCGAGAGCTGGAGTCATTCAGACCGGTGTTGCCAGATTTAGCGAGAGAAATAAGCAACCAGGGTCGATGAAAACAAGCCCAAAAGAAGCGACTGATAGGCCACATGAGCACTATTGGTATTGGCTATTTGAAAATAGAAGATCTACAAGCACACAGCACGTCGCATGTCAGCCTGTAGATCGGCTGTATAACAAAAAAGACAGCAACATGTGGAACATTTTTGAAAAATGTTAAAAACAACAAATATTGTATGGGCTAGTGGCACCAAATACATATTAATCTGGGGATCCGTGACATGGAAGATGTTTGAGAACTACTGGTTTAAACAACATTTAGGAAACAAGCCGAAATACGCATCTACACTTTAAAAACAAGCCCCCAAAAAAACACAACCCGCAACTACTGTGCCAATATTCCTATGTGACTTTACATAGAAAAACAAGCCCAAAGTCGCTTATAATAAGCAGACATGGCAACACTGATTCAGACAGAGAGAGACCCCCACGGCACCGGCAAAAGCCCCGTTCCACTGTCTCCTCCCTCCTCCCCCTCCCCCTCCCCCCTCCCCCCCAGGCTGGCAGTAGTAAGTTTCTATTACAATGTATAGGGCGAGGGGCCAGTTCAGAATAATATATGGCTATACATGGACTGTAAGGGGAGTGGGGGGGGGGGACTCAAGTTGACAATGAAGCCTCCATTATGTTCCGTGCTCCAGCGCCACGACCGCAGGCAGAGGATCTACAGAGAGACGCACATGATAAAAAAACACACGAGCCCCCCTATAGCATCACTGTTCTGGGCACGTCATCGTGACAGGCGGACATTCTGCGGAAAATGGATGAACTTGCCGGCAGGATTTGATGGACTCGACGCGCTCGGGTGGCGCTGTGGTGAAAGTCCCTGCCCACCATCACCACGGAGGTTGTGGGTTCGGCTCCACCGCGGTGTATCCCGTTTTGTCGGGCGTCTGTGCGAACACATTTGGCCCGTGTTCGGGGGAGGGAAGCCCGGCGGGGAGGTGATGTTTGTCATTGCACATAATACGGGCTGGAGGGCGTAAGACGACGTCTCTACGTCCTCCCGGTGGGGGCTCCTCACTGACAGGTGAGTCATACAGAGTCATACATGCCAGTAGGATAGGGGATACAACAGCAGTGACAACACAGAAATGTGCATGTGTGGGGAGGAATTAATTGGCATAACGACTGAGTTGGGGAGAACAAGCGGGTTATAAAATAATTGTCAAAACAAATTTGGTTAACTTTCGGCAGAAATGGATGAACAGTTGGCAAGAACGATTTAACGTCAGGTAAACACTGACGAGGAGTGGACAAAAAACTATCTCGAAGCTCATAATTTGTCACAAAGCAACGCATTGTGAGCTTGCAGATCGGCTACTTCCCCCAATTGACGCACAGCAAGGTGTGTATACACTGCATACCACAATAGGTGGGGTGGGGGAATGCAATTGTCACGTTCTACGCGAGGAGGCAAAGCGAACGCACAATTAATTCTCTCCGCCTCCTGTCCGTGATGCGCTGGGTATAAGATGAGAGAGAGAGAAACTTGAACAGCAGGTCAGGGAGTAGGAGAGTGAGCGAAGGTGCGAGAGGGTGGGCGCATGTACTGTTAGGCATACATACTGTTCACGTCTCGTACCCCGAGTCCAACGGTCGGGAATTGATCACCGATGGCGTGTCTGACAGTGACTGACAGGGCCAGTAATTGCTATGTTTGCTTTGGGACTGGAGCAGACGAGTGTTTGGCGATGGCGGCCGTCTGCTTCGAAATGTACTTCGGTGCGTCAGCCCCCCCCCATAGCTTGGGTTCTTGGTGCTTGGGGGGGGGGGGGGGGGGGTCCAAGATTTGGACATTAGGTCATGTACAGCGTCAGAGGTGAAAAAAGTAATCATACATTTTTACTTTTTGAGTAAAAGTATCAATACTGTCCTACTGTAGGTGGGGTTGGCGAAAGGGCCTTTTTGTGTGGAGTTTGCATGTTCTCACCGTGTAACCTAGGGTAGGTACCCTCACAAAAACATGCAGTGATCCTGTTCTCTATACTGCCTCCCCCTGGTCAGCCGGGGCGCCTGATGGAGGGGAAAGGAACTGGTTGGAATAAAGTGTTCCTTCCACGCGCTACGTCCAACCGGGGAAACTCCCCCCTGTCAGGTGACAAGAAGCCTTGTTAGCTCTCATGCATTGAAGGAGGCATAAGCCCAGTCAGGGCTCTCCCTAGGCTGGTGGAGGGAGAGTAGCGCACAGGATTACATAGGCAATTGGCACTGGGTGAATAAATGGTACAAAATCGTGGGATAAAATGTTAAGGGGGGGGGGAAAAAAGTATCAATACTGCAATGCAGAAACACTCTGTTACAAGTAAAAAGTCTGGTAAACAAAATTGACTTGAGCAAAAGAACAAAATAATTGGCATTAAAATATACTTAAAGTACCAAAAATAAAAGTATGCATTATTTTATCATACGTCTAAAATATATAAAACATCTTTTGAAAATAGCAGATATACAAGCACACAACACATTGCATGGGCGTTCTACCTTGTCTGAATGCTGTCAATTGTGGTTTTGAGTTACACAACGGGGTCTAATGCTGCCCCCAGGACACTGCTGTATATTTCAACACCGTGGTACACTGCATGGGGGGATAGCTGTCTGTGTATACGGCTAATGCAGTGGTTTTCAACCTTTTTCATGCCAAGGACCCCTAAATTGATATACATTTGGCCGCAGACCCAGGGACCCCCAGAAGCAAAGATTTGAGTTAAAAAATGTTCGCTTTAAAAATATATATGTTCAACGATTTGCACACATTTTCAAGATTTTTCAAAAATAGCAGATATACAAGCTCATAGCACTCGGTGCCGCATTACTATAGATCTGCTATTTTTGAATAGCCAAAGCTAAGTGGTTAAAATGATTGTGACGCTATGTTAACACATTTAGCTGGGGACCCCCTGGTACCCCCTCAAGGACCACTGGTGGTCCCCGGACACTGGGCTAATGGTCAAGAAACAATGCACAGGAGGTTGGTTCTATTCTATACTACTGCAATGATTCCCAAACATTTCAATTTGGAGGACCTGATGTCAGACACAACGGGAATCGTGTGAGATGCACATGCTATGGTGATTATGGAGTTGCTGTTTTTGAAAAATCCTGAAAATGTGTGCAAATCTTTGAATATATATTCTACAGTTTTATGAAAAACCCTATGTCGCTCAGTGGTCCTCCAACTTTTCCATGTCAAGGACCACCCAAAAGTATATGTATTTGGCTGCGGACCCCCATCTCAAAATATGTTGTTCCGGGGACCCCCAGAAGCACAAAAAATCTTCGCTTTAAAACATAATGTATATATTCAAAGATTTGCAGTTAATGTTCAATTTTTTTTTTTTTTTTATAGCAGATCTACAAGCTCGTATATCTGCTATTTTTGAATAGCCAAATAAATCTAAAATGACATTCCCGGTCTTAAAGGGTTAAACACGACACAACAGAAATCGTGGATATTTTCAACATGCATCGTCAGACAAGACAACAGAATGCACATAATAATGGAGATGCACGTCATATAATGGAGTCAAAGGCGAGGACCCGCGGGGCAACGTAGGTGTGAGGGCCACGTATCGCGTGACCATCCCGCGTCGGGGCCCAGTGTCAGGCTTGTTATGCCATTGCCCGGACCCCCCATGTTGAGGATCCATGTTTTAGTCCACTGTTTCCCAAACAGTGGGCCGGGACCCATGTGTGGGGTCGCGGAGCAATTTTTATGGGCCACGAGTAAATACCCCTTTATTTTTTGTTTCCTATTGTTTTTGTATTATTATTACAAAAAAAATCACACACAAAAAACGTTTCAAGAGTAAAAAGTTTTTATTTTTTTATTATTATTTTTTTATTTTTTTTGGCATTAATTAGAGGGGATTTTTTTTGTTAAGAAGTAGTGGAAATAGCATATCTACAAGCTTGTAGATCTGCTATTTTCACCAGTTTGGGTTCCGGGGAGCCATCAAACCTCTCGAGCTAAAAAGTTTGGGAACCAAACCAGACTAAAATGTTGTCCATGATTAATAGATTAATTGTTATTCCTCACCATGGAGGGATGTTGCTACACATGGTCTTGTTTTCTTGGCAAACGTTTCTTTGTTACTTTCATAGTCCAAAACACAGCAATATTCAGAGTGCTAATGAAACAGCAAAAGTGTTTTTCTTTTATTTATTACACTTTCACTGTTGAATTAACACGCCACATTTTTCTGCGATACTGAGGCAAAACTATCAACAATTGTACTTCCACATTCCAACTCATAATAACACATGTTTATGCCTAATAAGGCGATTAGTTACATTTGTAGTCATTAACAGAAAATGTGCATGTAAACAACTAACCGACAAACAAACTAAAACTAAAACAATGTAATCGCTGTAGCAAACAGGTGGTGGCAAACAACATGGAGCATGGCCATTTTAACGGCCGAAATAAAATATATATCACGGCCAAATGCAACCACATTTCAAGAGGAAAAAAAATAGGACATATTGTAAAGGTACTATTTCTAATAGTACTATTTTCTCATTCTGAATATGTTGTTCTTTTTATTAGTTATTTTTTCGTGTATCAGTTCTCAGCTGGTCAGGAGCTGACTGACATCGACACTTCAAAAAGAAACCAGTGGTGTAAGAGACATTTACTCAAGTACTGTACTTATGCACAATTTTTAGGTACATTTACTTGACTTGAGTATTCCAGTTTTTTTTACACTATAACATCCATCTAAGAGGCAAATATTGTTTTCTTTTTACTCTAATACAATTATTTGACAGCTTTAGTTACTAGTTACTATTTAGAGTATTATTACAAAACATACATTAACCACTTACTAAGCCCTAAAGTACAAAAGTATTGGTATCAAAATATACTTCAAGTACCAAAAGTAAAAGTACTAATTATGCAGAAGATCCTATTTCACAAGTTTTCAAATCCTTTGAAAATAGTACAGCTCGTAGATCGACTATTTTCAAATTGCCAAAGAATATATAGGTCCGAAGTGGTTTTGTAATAATAATCAAAATCTACAAAGTAGCTAGCAACAACAGTTTTCAAATAATTGTAGTGGAGTAAAAAGTACAATATTTGCCTTTGAGATGTAGTGGAGTAGAATATTGGACACAAAGTAAAAAAATATTAAAAATTGTGCTTAAGTACAGTAGGCTACTTGAGTAAATGTACTTAGTTACTTTCCACCACTGAAACCAACCTTGCTTGGAATGAAAGCTGGCTCTATACCCGGCCAGGCGGCTTGGAGACTCTCTGCTCCTTACAAGAAGTTATTAAAAATGGATGCTCAAATGAATCACGCTGGCAGTGACACGTTCTCGCCAAATTATTCTTGAACTTCCAGTGTAACCCCCGTACCACTTCAAAGCGGGCGGAATTAAATATTAATGCCATTATCTAAGCCCTTACTAATGTTATCTAAGCTCGGGGTATCTAACCCATTTAGACCGGGGAAAAATCTGTGTAATTTTTTAGATTTCTTTGGCTATTCAAAAATAGCAGATCTACAAGCTCGTAGCGTGGCACTAGTGTAGATCTGCTATTTTAGAAAAATCGTGAAAATGTGTGCAAATCTTTGAATATATACATATTTTTAAAGCAAACCTTTCTAAATCAAATCTTTGCTTCTGGGGGATTCTACAAATGTCTTCTCAATCCTAACAGTTTTTTTTAAAATGTATGTTTCTAGATCAGTGGTTCTCAAACCTTTTCGTGTCAAGGACCCCCGCAATGATATGTATTTGGCCGCGGACCCCCATCTCAAAATATGTTGTAATAGGGACCCCCCGGAAGCAAAGATTTAAGTCAAAAAGGTTCCCTTTAAAAAATATATATATTCAAATATTTACACAAAAGTACACGTTTTTTTCAAAAAATAGCAGATCTACAAGCTCATAGCGCGGCACTCGGTGCCGCGCTATGAGCTTGTATATCTGCTATTTTTTAATAGCCAAAGACATCTAAAATGACAGAGACGCATTCCCCCGGATTGAATGAGCTAATAAGGTTACAATTATGTTATGGGTGACCCAGATTCCGCTTTTGGACTACAGTAGTTCTCGCGATTGAGGGAGGTATTATTAGATTTGTAGTTTTGGCGACCAAAGAATGTGTAACCTAATCTGTGTATCAGGCTATTTGATCCAGCAAAAAAAAAAAAACTAACAAGATTATGGGAACGGGAATGCATGCGAACAGCAAGTGGATATTGTCGATGATTAGAGTATTCATAATTGATGAGTGAAGAGGGAGCAAAAAAAAAAAGGTTTTCAACACAGCGGATGTGTAAGCAGTTCAAACGCTTGGCAGATATACAGAGAGACGCAACAGACAGGCTCAATTCAGCGTTTTGTAATTTTGGGCGAATATTATTTTTTAACCGGTTTAGTGACTCTTTAGCCAGGGCGATTGCTACCATCTGCCCACTCGTAAATACAGCGATATGATCCGCCTGACACTTGAGCAGTGGTTTAAATTACATAGATTTACTAAACTACTGCACTTAACACATTGACTGCCTATCGCGTATATCTACTCGAACCTATTTAAAGCCGCCACGTGCCAGTCGCGCAGATATACGCGAAGTGGTCTTCTTTTTTTTTCCGAAAAAAAGTTCACATTGCATTCTAGGCCTCGTTCGATACGACACATTTCATTGTAGCACCACCGGAAACGGAATTATCCGGGATCCGGTTTTGCCGATCCCATCGGCCTCCATTCTAAAGCGGACACTAAAACGCCATTTTCTCTTAGTTTTTCTCGTCGCTGATCGCTGTTTAACATAAACCGTTGTAACTACAAGATGGCGGCTCGGTTTTTGAAGGGGATTTCACTGGGCGACGCAGTCGGATCGCCGCTGTGTTTACAAACAGTTTAATGCTCGATCTTAAGGGATTTAACGAGGTCTCTGGCGACGTGAAAAAAAACAAAAAATCAACAATAAAACGCTGGCACTGGTGAGTACATTATGAGATTAAACTCTGGCATGGAATGTGTTAAAGCAGTGGTGAACAAAGTACTCAATTATTTTTTACTTGAGTAAAAGTATCGATACCACGTAGAAAGACTCTGTTGCAAGTAAAAGTCTGGTATTCAGAATTCGGAAAGTAAAAGTAAAAAATAATTTTGGCACTAAAATGTGTATCCATGTCTTTCGAAAATAGCAGATCTAAAAGCTTACAATGCAGTTTTGGAACCACTGATCTACACCACACATACAGTGGTTAGCACTTGATAACGGCAGTAATACCATCTGAGTGCCTCTGTGGTACCACAGAGGCACCACCACTACTTGGTGGTGCCACATTTGACACCTTTTTTTTAGGTGTAGTGTGGCTGATCGGCCACAATGTGGCGCATGTGAGTCCATGAACCCTATAGTACATTATTAGCAACAGGGGAAGGGTGATTGCATTTAAAAGTGATTGTAATTTGTATTTTTTGTAAACATAGAAAATAATGCAGAGTCCTTAGGATGAATTCAAAATCAATTGTTTCTTTAAACACAACTGTGTTTCATGGTGGAAGTACACAGACATTTTACTTAAGTAAAAGTTGCAATACCACAATATAAAAATACTCTATTACAACTAAAAGGCCTGTGTTCAAAATGTTACTTGAGTAAAAGTACAAAGGTATTGGCATCAAAATATACTTAAAGTACCAAAAGTAAAAGTACTCCAATGTTTGAAAGTAGCCGATCTACAAGCTTGTAGATCGGCTATTTTCAAATGGTATAAAATAGGGCTAAATTGGTTAATGTTTATGTTTTATAATATAATCATTTATATCTGCAAAGTAACTAAAGTTTTCAAACAATTGTAGTGGAGTAAAGTACAATATTTGCCCCTGCAGATGTAGTGGAGTGGAAGTAAAAGTACAGTAATATTCCAGTAAAGTAAAAAACACCATCATTTTTCACAAGATTCTAGGTGACCCAAGTGGGAATCGTACCCTGACCTCTAACTTTGTAGGTCACATTCACTAACCACTATACTACTGATATAGTTGATAAAATGGCTGTATGTGATAACAAGACACTACACACAGAAGGGGCATCTCACTTCAGCTGAAACAGTGAAGTGTTACTTGAGTAAAAGTACAAAAGTATTGGCATCAAAATATACTTAAAGTACCAAAAGTAAAAGTACTAAAATGTCTGAAAGTAGTCAATCTACAACCTTGTAGATTGGCTATTTTCAAATGGTATAAAATAGGGCTAAAGTGGTTAATGTTTATGTTTTATAATATAATCATTTATATCTGCAAAGTAACTAAAGTTTTCAAACAATTGTAGTGGAGTGAAAGTAGCCGGTCTAGCATGTAGATTGGCTATTTTCAAATAGCCTTGGTAAGAGAGAGAGGGAGATTTGAGGTAAGGGGGAGGGGATCTTGAAGTGAATTGATCTACTCTACCAAGCTGAAAAAGGTTATGCTAATGCACACATCCTGTGAAGTAGGCTGTAAAGTACAATATTTGCCCCTGCAGATGTAGTGGAGTGGAAGTAAAAGTACAGTAATATTACAGCCATCTTATCAGCTATATCAGTAGTATAGTGGTTAGTGAATGTGACCTGCAAAGTTAGAGGTCAGGGTATGATTCCCACTTGGGTCACCTAGAATCTTGTGAAAAATGATGGTGTTTTTTACTTTACTGGAATATTACTGTACTTTTACTTCCACTCCACTACATCTGCAGGGGCAAATATTGTACTTTACTCCACTACAATTGTTTGAAAACTTTAGTTACTTTGCAGATATAAATTGTTATATTATAAAACATACATATTAGAAGTGCCACTATCTATGAAATATAAAGATTACAGCTCACTAAATGTGTTTCACTGTCAAGCCCAAGTTCTTCTGAGATGAGACAGCCTACTTCACAGGATGTGTGCATTAGCATAACCTTTTTCAGCTTGGTAGAGTAGATCAATTCACTTCAAGATCCCCTCCCCCTTACCTCAAATCTCCCTCTCTCTCTTACCAAGGCTATTTGAAAATAGCCAATCTACATGCTAGACCGGCTACTTTCACTCCACTACAATTGTTTGAAAACTTTAGTTACTTTGCAGATATAAATGATTATATTATAAAACATAAACATTAACCACTTTAGCCCTATTTTATACCATTTGAAAATAGCCAATCTACAAGGTTGTAGATTGACTACTTTCAGACATTTTAGTACTTTTACTTTTGGTACTTTAAGTATATTTTGATGCCAATACTTTTCTCAAGTAACACTTCACTGTTTCAGCTGAAGTGAGATGCCCCTTCTGTGTGTAGTGTCTTGTTATCACATACAGCCATTTTATCAACTATATCAGTAGTATAGTGGTTAGTGAATGTGACCTACAAAGTTAGAGGTCAGGGTACGATTCCCACTTAGGTCACCTAGAACCTTGTGAAAAATGATGATGTTTTTTACTTTACTGGAATATTACTGTACTTTTACTTCCACTCCACTACATCTGCAGGGGCAAATATTGTACTTTACTCCACTACAATTGTTTGAAAACTTTAGTTACTTTGCAGATATAAATGATTATATTATAAAACATAAACATTAACCAATTTAGCCCTATTTTATACCATTTGAAAATAGCCACTCTACAAGCTTGTAGATTGACTACTTTCAGACATTTTAGTACTTTTACTTTTGGTACTTTAAGTATATTTTGATGCCAATACTTTTGTACTTTTACTCAAGTAACACTTCACTGTTTCAGCTGAAGTGAGATGCCCCTTCTGTGTGTAGTGTCTTGTTATCACATACAGCCATCTTATCAACTATATCAGTAGTATAGTGGTTAGTGAATGTGACCTGCAAAGTTGGAGGTCAGGGTACGATTCCCACTTGGGTCACCTAGAATCTTGTGAAAAATGATGGTGTTTTTTACTTTACTGGAATATTACTGTACTTTTACTTCCACTCCACTACATCTGCAGGGGCAAATATTGTACTTTACTCCACTACAATTGTTTGAAAACTTTAGTTACTTTGCAGATATAAATGATTATATTATAAAACATAAACATTAACCACTTTAGCCCTATTTTATACCATTTGAAAATAGCCAATCTACAAGCTTGTAGATTGACTACTTTCAGACATTTTAGTACTTTTACTTTTGGTACTTTAAGTATATTTTGATGCCAATACCTTTGTACTTTTACTCAAGTAACATTGCACTGTTTCAGCTGGAAGTCAGATGCCCCATTCTGTGTGTACTGTGTTCTCATCTCATACAGCCATTTTTCATCTGTACCGGTAGTCTAGTGGTTAATGAAATGTTTCTCAAAGGTTGGAGGTCAGGGTTCGATACCCACTTGGGTTGCATAGAACCTTGGGAAACATGTTGAGGTCTTTTTTTTTTTACTGTACTGGAGTATTAGTGCACTTTTACTTCTACTCCACTACATCTGCAGAGGCAAATATTGTACTTTTACTCCACTACAATTGTTTGAAAACTTTAGTTACTTTGCAGATATAAATTGTTATATTATAAAACATATACATTAACCACTTTAGCCCTATTTTATACCATTTGAAAATAGCCGATCTACAAGCTTGTAGATCGGCTACTTTCAAACATTGGAGTACTTTTACTTTTGGTACTTTAAGTATATTTTGATGTCAATACTTTTGTACTTTTACTCAAGTAACATTTTGAACACAGGCCTTTTAGTTGTAATAGAGTATTTTTATATTGTGGTATTGCTACTTTTACTTAAGTAAAATGTATGTATTTAATGTTTCATTCCTGAGGGTTATATTTAATAGCCCACTGAGTGCAATTTACCAAAATACATCTTGATAGTATAACCCATACAATTATTTGTTTCACTTCTCAACAAGTTCAGCTTCAATTGCAGCTTCTATCTGTTGACTGAAAGCAGCCCTGTCTCAAATAGACACAACATGCCTATGTCTGGGCATTAGTTGCTCTCTACCGCCATCTAGTGGCACCACATAGAAAAAAGCGGTACCACAAAAACAGGTGGTACCACAGGGGCACCAGAGGGGTACCACCACTGACATTATCAAGTGCTAACCACTGTACGTATTATTCCTCTGAACTTTGTCTTTTCACCAAACACCCAAAAATTCCCAGTAGGTCAGTTCAATGTTTCTTTTTCAAACCACGCAAGGTCGTCATATTCTATTACTGGTAAAGAAAAAAATTGTACATTTACTCAAGTACTGTACTTAAGCACAATTTGAGGTAGGTTTTACTTTACTAGAGTATTTCCAGTTTTCAGTACTTTTATTTCTACATCTCAGAGGCAAATATTGTACTTTTACTCCACTACACTTATTTGAAAACTTTAGTTACTTTGCAGATACAAATTATTACATTATAAAACATACATTAACCATACATATATTATACATAGGCTATTTGAAAATAGCCAATCTACAAGCTCACAACGGTGTAGATCTGCTGTTTTCAAACATTTTAGTACTTTTACTTGGTACTTTAAGTACATTTTGATACCAATACTTTTGTACTTTTACTCCAGTCAATTTTGAATCCCGGACTTTTACTTGAAACAGAGTAGGCCTACTTCTACATTGCAGTATTGATACTTTTACTAAAAGTAAAACATTTGAGTACTTCTTCCACAACTGGTAAACAAATGGTAACATTGTACTTGGACACGTCGACTCTGCTTTGCCTCGGCAAAGCAGAGTCTTAAAATCTCTCCATTCAGTGGATTCCATTCCATTGGATTCCATTCCATTGGAATCCACTGAAGCCAACCCAAAGCGTGCCAGATCACTAATTGCACAATTTAAAAACCAAAGTCTCTGGCGTGCGTGTCGTTTGAAACGGAGACAGAAGAGCCGTCGCTTAATCCATTAAGACCGGAAACGCATCGGTGTCAATTTTATTTTATTTCTTTGGGCTATTTAAAAAAAATAGCAGATCTACAAGCTCATAGCGCGGCACCGAGTGCTGCGCTATGAGCTTGAGCTATGAGCTATGAGTGAGAGATCTACGAGCTTGTAGATTTTTTTTTTTATCCGTGAAAATGTGTGCAAATCTTTGAATATATATATTTGTTTTAAAGCGAGCATAATGTAACTCAGATCTTTGCTTCTGGGGGATTCTACAAATGTCTTCCAAATCCTAACAGTTGTTTTGAAGAAAAACCTATGTTGCTATAATCTATAATAATCAGTGGTTCTCAAACGTTTTCATGTCAAGGACCATTCAAAATGATAAGGTATTTGGGCCGTGGACCCCCATCTCAAAATATGGTTCCAGGGACCCCCCCCCCCCCCCCGCCCCCCAGAAGCAAAGATTTGAGTTACAAATGTTTGCTTTAAAAAAAAATATATATATATATATATTCAAAGATTTGCACACATTTTCAAGGTTTTTCAAAAAAAGAAAAATATTTATACATTTTTTTTTGAATAGCCAAAGAATCAAATAATGGTTTAAAGTGGTCACACGGATATTCGTTCCCCGGTTTTAATGGCTTAATCAGCCCGGCTCAACGTGGATATGCAAAGAACCCCAACCCCATATGCTACGTGTCAACAAGCCGAGCCAAAGACAAACGCCATTGGCTGGCTGTCGCGGCTGCGTCTCGTGTACTGCAACAGCCTTCATAATCGTCACTGTCGGGTAGAAACCCTGTATGTCCAAAACCATGAAAATAGCAGATCTACAAGCTCCAATGGCTTGAGATGCGACCCTTTGTGAGCTTGTAGATCTGCAATTTCCACTACTTTAGCGCAACGCTCTTGTATGTTGAAGTAGGGCGTTAATTTACGGGGGGAAAAAACAGTGGTGGAAAAAGTAAAAAAAACAAAAAGTAGAACTTTCGGAGATACGAGGTATTCTGCCCGACAACGACAATTATGCACGCACGCGATTGGACGTCCGAAACCGCGGGAGTCAAAACGACGGCACGGCTGATTAAATTCAAATGACACAACTTGGTGATTTCTCATTTACTGAGGCTGATGTTTATACAGTAAACACACCTGTCGATCGCGGTCGGCGGGCATTGGGGACGGCAGGGTTTTGTTAATTGGCTCCTGGGCGTTAGTATCAAATGTCTCTTCCAGAACTTATGAGACGGAGAAATCAACAAGCGGCCCACAGGAATTAATAATTGGAAATAATTCCGTAATTGGCACATCATATTTCTTATTGAAAGTATAATTGGACGGCAACTGATATTAGATTAACCCATTAAGACCGGGAACGCGTCTGTGTCATTTTAAGATGTCTTTGGCTATTGAAAAAATAGCATATCTACAACCTCATTGCGCGCTATGAGCTTTTAGATCTGTTATTTTTGGGTAAAAAAATTAATCGTGAAAATGTGTGCAAATCTTTGAATACATATATTTTTAAAGCGAACATCTGTAACTCAAATCTTTGGAACAAAATATTTTACAAATATTCGCTTTAAAAACATATATTCAAAGATGTGCACACATTTTCACGATTTTTCAATAATAGCATATCTACAAGCTCACAGCGCGGCACTCTGTGCTGCGCTGTGAGCTTGTAGATCTGCTATTTTTGATCAGCCGCATACATCTTAAAATGACACAAATGCGTTCCCGGTCTCAATGGATTAATACATCTTTGAATACCGTAGTACCGCAGTTGTAGTTTCACGTAATATCATAGCACGGTGAAGCATTACAACCGACACGGGCCCTAGTGAAACCTTTTGAAAGAAATCGCTCTCCTTCCTGCTAGTTGTGTGACTATACGGCGTGATATAATCGAACCCGGGCGATGCATGAAAAGATAATAATTCCATACATTCAAAACAACACGAGCAGCCAGCATCGCCGCGGCCATAACCCGGCCCCCGCGGTGAACTACGGCGAACTCCACAAGAAGGAAAAAAAAAAAAAGATTTTTCTTTTTCCCCACAGACTTCATTCAGTCTGCAGAAATAAATAATTAACACTAAAAGTTGTTGTTGTTGTTGTTTTATTATTATTACCATTACAATATGCGGTATTAAATTCTCCATTTCAGTCTCTGTTGGCCATTGAGAGGAGCTGTAAACATTATGACTGGTGAGGCTAAGGATAATGTGTGTTTTTTTGGGGGGGAAGGGAACATTAGTGATGAGAGAGTGCCGACCGACTCACCGGCCCACAGATGAGTCCCCATGTCCATCTAAACACACTGTTGACTTTAAGTCTAACAGGAGAGCGGCAGCACGCGCCACGCACATGCACGCACACACGCAAACACACTTGCGTCGCGCGCGCACAAAGCTTAAAGCTGTGCCACAAAGTCACTTCTACACTCTGTCAGCATTCGTCTACAGAGGCGGCAAGCCTTGCTGCAGTGAGCGTACACACGCATGCACACACACACACACACACACACACACACACACACACACACACACACACACACACACACACACACACACACACACACACACACACACACACACACACACACACAAACAAGAGTGATGCTGCACTGAGGGTCATGAATTAGAGAGTCAAGTAAGGAAAAAATTATAAAGAAAACAACAGAGTGAGAGAGAGAAAGATAGAGAGAGAGAGAGAGAGAGAGAGAGAGAGAGAGAGAGAGAGAGAGATGCCATTTTGAAAAAGCGTTCCATCAATGGAAATCATATTAACATGATAAAAGACAGAAAAGGAGGCGAGGGGGCATTGATTCCTATACCACCTCAAAACATGTTAATGAATCGCACAGCAAGACAAATGTGTCTGTGTGTGTACGTGTGTACGTGTGTATGCGTACGTGTGTATGCGTGCGTGCGTGCGTGTGTGTGCATACGTGCATGCGTACGTGCGTATGTGTGGGGGGGGGGGTGCTTTTTGGCAAACGGGAACGAACTCGGTCACTCTCTCAAAGTTTTTGTTCCTCGAGTCGTTCAGTTCCCTTCCGTGTGGAAAGCCTGGCGATGCGAGGGTCCAGTCAGTCAGTTGCAAAATGCAACATTTTGACTGGCTGAAGAGAGATAATATGCTCCTCTTTCGACATTGGACTGAACCACGCGAGGAGGGCGGGACCGGAAGCACTGAACACTTGAATTAAGTGAACAGCAGTGGTGGGAACAAGTACTTAAATGTTTTATTTAAGTAAAATTATCAATACTGCAATGTAGAAGTACTCTGTTACAAGTAAAAGTCCAGAATTCAAAATTTATTTGGGTAAAAGTACAAAAGTATTGGTATCAAAATGTACTGAAGGTATCAAAAGTGAAAGTACTAACAAGTTCGAAAAAAGCAGATCTACAAGCTCACAATGCGTCGCAATGCGACGTGTTGTGAGCTTGTAGATCTGCTATTTTCAAATAGCCTATAGGTTTAAAATAGGGCTAAAGTGGATAAAGTAGTGTGTTTTATAACGTAATAATAACTAAATAGTAACTAAAGTTTTCAAATAATTGTAGTGGAGTAAAAGTACAATATTGTGCCTCTGAGATGTAATGGAGTGGAGGTAAAAGTATTGGAAATTGGAAATACTCAAGTAAAGTACAAATACCTCAACATTTGGGAAATTTTGGACCACAGTTTTTTCTTACCCTATCTATGATGTTATGATATCTTAGGATGAATGGTACAGTAGAACAATGTCATAACTTCATCCCGGGTCCGCCACAGCTAAAAATGTGCGACAATAGGCCTTGTGCTAGATCGCGTATTTTAAAAGTTTTTCTTTTTCTTTTTAGATCTGACGTTCATAATGACAGAACACTATGCAACCGGGGGAACAAAACGGAAGTCTCGCTATACAAGATTGAAATCTCGAGATTTCAATCTTGTCTAGCGAGACTTCCGTTTTTTTGTTGTTGTTTTTTTGCATAGTGTTCTGTCACAAAAAAGAAAGCTATTAAAATATGTGATCCTATGTGGCATATTGGTACAGTACAGTACTTAAGTAAACGCACTTAGTTACTTTCCACCACTGGTGAACAGGAACCAAATGACTCGAGTCCCTAAGATGAACGTTAGTTCCCATCACTAGTAAAGGCCCTGACGCACTGCAAGAGTCAGACGCCCACGGTATCAAGCACAAGATTTACAACAGTGGTTTTCAAACGTTTGCATGTCAAGGAACCCCAAATTGATATGCATTCGGTCATGGACCACCATACAAGATTTGAAAATGTTTAAAAAATATTCCCTTTTTCCCCCCATATTTGCGAATGCAGCGGAAGGAGGCGAAGGCGCAAGTGGCGCTTACTATGAAACCGTGCTCGGGTTGTGTGTCTGTCTGTGTGCAGTATTGTGTGCACTGCCTGTGTAAAGCCGCGCCCCCATGTGACTCACGCTCTCATTGGCTGCTGACAGATCTCACATTGGACTACAGTGTGGCTGAAATCCGCCTGCCCCTGGGTGACTAATTACACTCCTCTGAGAGAAATATAGCAGCTACAGTAAAAAATAACGCATTTAAAAGCATCTACACAAGTTCATCTATTTGGATATCTAAGAAATCCATGTCATTTGTGCATATTTCAGGCCGGATGGCAAGTTGAAAACGCCTTAGTTTGAGGACAGTTTTAGATTTCTTCTTGCTAGCTAGCTATGCTGTAACATGGGATTCGAGCTGTGTTCGCTTCCCGCGTTCACGCGTCTTACTTGTTTTAAAAGATTGCTTTGTCTGCAAGCTCACGTGTCGCAATGCATTTGAGCTATATTGGCTGTTTTCAAATAGCCAATGTATAGGGTTAAGATGGTTAAAATGATGCGTCAGTGACTCTTTCAGTGTTGTTATGACCCTAATTGTTGTGTTTTTACTTGGTGGGGAGAGGCAAGGAGAGAGAGAGAGAGAGAGAGAGAGAGAGAGAGAGAGAGAGAGAGAGAGAGAGAGAGAGAGAGAGAGCAGGATTTCACAACCACATAGCTTAGAGGGAAGCAACCCCAAGGCCGCGCGCACTCTCTCTCTCTCTCTCACATACGCACGCACGCAAAAACACACACAGACACACACACACACACACACACACACACACACACACACACACACACACACACACACACACACACACACACACACACACACACACACACACACACACACACACACACACACACACACACACACACACACACACACACACACACACACACACACAATCCAGTACATTGACATGAAAGCAACAAGGCAGGCCAAATAGATGAATCACTTATCAAAGACTCTCTCCCTTACAAACACACACAGACACACACACACAACACACACACACACACACACACACACACACACACACACACACACACACACAGGACTGCAGACGCACGCGCATACACACGACACGAGGCCGCAGAAATACACACAGTCCCATCATTATCAATTCACCTTCAATTAGCTGTCCTTGGCTCCACTCAACCCTTCACTGTCCATATATACATACACACACAACACACACACACACACACACACACACACACACACACACACACACACACACACACACACACACACACACACACACACACACACACACACACACACACACACACACACACACACACACACACACACACACACAGTACTCAGGAATCAGGTGGAGTCTTTTGAGGAATTCAATTAAAACTGTGTCGACACGCAAACATGCTTCCCGTCGCAGGATGAAAGGGGGGAAAAGGATTATTTTCAATGCCATAGGAGAAGAGACAATTAGAGAGAGAAATGGCGAGAGAGAGAGAGAGAGGCCCCCCCTTCCTGCGGAGTGTGATGGCACAGCACCTTTGTTAAATATGAAGTAATTAAGTGGAAAAATGAAAGCATTTCATCTTCATTAGGATCAGACAATAGGACTATGGAACATAATTGAGAGTAGTTCCACTTTAATAGAATGAACAGAAGTCATTTGGTATTGAAATGTGCGGCGGGGGTGATTTAGCCCCAAAAAAAGAAAAAAGTAATATTATTAGATTTAATAGAATACCTAACGCATGATCAATGCCCCGGGGGTTTGCAAGGTGCCGGGGGGGGTTTTATCCAAAATGATCGGGGGAAGAGGGAGGGGGGGGGGGGGAGGGGCGACGGAATAATGGCCGAGCGCATTCACGTCGCCGCGGCATTGATTACAACCAGCAGCTCATTTTTCATCAGGCGTCGTCCCTGCGCGCCATTTGTTAAGCCTTTTCTACATGTGACACGAAGCATGATTTATACTTAGCTTAGCCCGCGCGCGGCCGTCGTCGCTCGGCGTAAAACAGCCGACGTACAAGCTCACAGCACGTGACACCGGGCCCGCGCGGCTAAGCTAAGTGGGAAAACGAGACACATTAAGGCGTTCCGTCTGCGAAGTCGAGGCGTGCTTGGTGTCAACGTCGGTCGGGGAGCGCCAAATCAGGATGTAAAAGCCGAGTGCCTCGGGGGGACTCGAGGGTCGATGATGACGGATGGCGGCGCGGCTTGCTCGGGCTCCCATTCCGCCAGAGCTATGCGGTTTAGCATTTATGCTAACACCACGTATGGAAACTTTAAAGGAGTTTAACTTAACGCTATAGCTTGCCAATGTGACCCCTGGAGAGGGGGGGGGGGGGAGCGGCACAAACAAAACAAACGCCGGCCATTTAAAATAAAACATGAGCGCCATGGCATAGCGGGAGGACGACCGTCTAAGAAAAAAACTAAAGGAAGGGGACAAAACCCCAACCAAACAACAACAACAACAACGAAAAGAGCATGGTCTTTATCACTTCAAAGCCGTCCCTGCGGGCGTCTTGGGGAAGCCGTGACTCGCAAGGCAATCCCCCCCCCACCCCACACACACACACACACACACATCCCCCCTCGTCTCTCTCTCTCTCTCTTTTTTCTGCCGCATTTTGTCCAATCTTAGAAAGCCCAGAGTCAGGAAACACAAGGTCTTTTCAAAGTTAGTCAACAGGCCTTTGAAGCCTGGCCAACGGAGTCAGCAAGCCCAGCCCCAGCGACAAGGAAGGTGCCGGGGCCATTATCATTCAATAGACAGGCGCGGGGGATTTTGCATATTTAACAGGAAATTTTCACTTTGCTTTTTTTTTTTTTTTTTGACACGGGGCATTATGCATCCTCTGTACATAAAATCCATCAGCCACCTTGCCAATTTTGTTTGTGCTTTTTTCCCTTTTTTTCCCCCTTGTTTTCTTTTTTTTTTCTCCAATCCCCTCGTTTCAAGGGGTGGGGATGCATTTGTACCTCGCAAACGCATCCTACATTCAAACCATGGAGCGAGAATAAAATTATTTGTCTGTTTGGACAGTCAAATTGGAACCTTTTTTTTATTGCTCATTTGCGTATTTGTTTTGTTTTTGTTTGACTGTTTATATAACCTCATAGGTTGGAGGAAAGCTTTTAAATTGTGACATTTGTTATCTCTGCTTGTTGTTTTTTTTGTTCAGTTTTTTGGAGCAAGGTTTAAAACAACATCAAAACTAAACAAAACGGAAAAAAGGTTTAAAAACGAATCAAAACAAGACAACCAGGGTATGTGTTTAGAATTCTACGTCCAGAACGGAAACAGAAAGTCAGTCTACGGAACCATATTATTTTCATATCCCTCCAATGTACCGTAGTTACAATAAAGCCAGATATATACACTGTAGTTGTGCGGCAGGTGTCGTGCATCGGAAATAGCCGCTATAAGCGTCGCGGTAGCGTCTATTTCCGATGTGTGTCACCGGCACACAACTAAGTATCACTCGGCCTCAATGGTCCATGGATTTTTGTTGTGTCCGTTGAGGGACAACAGCAGTGAGGGGCCCAAAACCCCAGAGTGCAGTGGTGTAAAGTAAGGATAAGGATAAGGATAATTCCTTTTAACAGGTCGTTCATGAAAGTCCTTGCGGTCTTGTTTCCAATGAGAACCTGTGAGCAATTGGGGTTAAGAGTCTTGCTCAGGGACAAATTTCATATCATCGGCACATATGCTGGGATAGCCTGGAATCGAACCTGGGGCAACCAGGGCCTCTGGTTCCCTAGGCGGGCTCACTAACCACTCAGCTATGGCCGCCCCAGTAAGTAACTAAGTATATCTACTCAAGTACTGTACCTAAGTACAATTTTGAGGTATTTTTTACTTTACTGGAGTATTTTCATGTGTCAGTACTTTTACTTCTACTCATCTCAGAGGCAAGTATTGTAAAAATATTTTACTCCACTACAGTTATTAGAAAACGTTAGTTACTAGTTACTTTGCAATTGAGAATTATTATATTATTAAACATACATTAACCACTTTAGCCCTATTTTATACTGCTATTTCAGTACTTTTACTTTTGGTACTTTAAGAACATTTTGATACCAATACCTTTGTACTTTCACTCAAGTACATTTTGAATCCCGGACTTTTACTTGTAACAGAGTATTTCTACATTGCAGTATTGATACTTTTACTTAAGCAAAACATCCGAGTACTTTTTCCACCACTGCCAGCGTGTCCCTCTTCCTATGTGTGGCTCTCCGCGTCCCACTGACAGAAAGCAGGGGGGGGGGGGGCCCGACGGCCCACCGCCAGCTCCCTCTGGCTTCACACAGGCCAGGGTCCCGTGGCGAGCTGCTAATGATCCATGTTACGGGCCTGCATGCATGGGGCCAGGCTTTGTTTTGGGGCGACATTATACCAAGAGAGAGAGAGAGAGAGAGAGAGAGAGAGAGAGAGAGAGAGAGAGAGAGAGAGAGAGGCCAAAACAATCGCTTGCAGTGTCGAGGGTAAATAACTTGCCTTGGCGGGCCCGGGCCCTGTGCGTCTTGCCATCTCGTTCTTGCCCCCACCCACCACTCACCACCAACACCAACACCACCAAGGTACTCCTCCCGACCAAAGATTTCCAATTGTTTGCAGACAATGGTTCCAGAAGGCAAGTAAAAGGCCATTGATCTGAAGTGTGTGTGTGTGTGGGGGGGGGGGGACTATTTGCAAAATCCCCCCCCCACCCTCCCCATCTCCGCGCGCGAGGGGGGCGAAATGCATCTTACTGTGTTGCGTGTTAAAGCTATTCCACATTTTAATGGGCCACGATATTGATGGTGGATGCCAAAAGTGTACGGTATTGACGCACTCAAAACACCAGTCCACAATGAGGTCTGGAGGGGATAGGACCGAGCTCAGCACAATAAATAAGTAAAGGGGGCATCGCAGTGGGGGGCGGGGGGGGAATTGCATAACATTTGCTCGTGAAAAAAGAAAAAAAAGTTTGCGTATATAATGTGTGTGTTGTGATTGACTTTTATGATCAATGTCAGGTCCAAAAGCAGGCGGCGGCACTATTCCCCCAATAAGCCCGTAAAAAAAAATCCATAATTCTTGGGACTGGACTACGTAGTAATTACAATCGCCGATTAGCAACATGTGCATTATTGAATGTAATTAGTTGTTGATTAAAATTGGAACATTACGTTTGCAACGGCTCCAACGAGAGTGATAATGGCGGGGGCCAAAGATTGGACTTTTGTCCATATTAATTATTTAAGAAAACAGAGGGCTTCATAACGAAAAAGCATTCATTCTCATTTTTTAGACCCCGTCCCCCTCTCCCCCCCGCCCGCGTTTCCAATAAATCCTACGCTCCGAGAGAAATGAATGATCTTTCGACAAAACAGAGACAGGACGAGACAAGACAAATGTCCGTGCTTAGATCAAATGTTCCACAGATACGAAGCAATCCAACCGCACCAATAAAGCAATCAATGCTAACCTAATCTCCCTCCTCCCCCCAGCCTCACATCGCCATTTCTTAGCCCCAAAATGAAGAGGGAAAAGGAGAGCCTGAGAGGCATAAATAAATAAACCTCAAACCACTCGTGTTTTATTGCCACCACTAAGGATGTGAGCACAAACAGCCATTCGGCAGAGCCGCAACGGCGCATAAAGAAAGCATCTCGGCTCGGGGAGAGCGGCTTCATTATATTTTTTTGGAGGGGGGCATTTTTAGCTTTTATTTGACGACGATAGTGGGGAGAGGCAGGGAATATATGTGAGAGAGAGAGAGAGAGAGAGAGAGAGAGAGAGAGAGAGAGAGAGAGAGAGAGAGAGAGAGAGAGAGAGAGAGAGAGAGAGGGGCAGTGGTTGAAAGTAACTAAGTACATGTACTCAAGTACTGTACTTAAGAAAAATTTGGAGGTATTTTTTACTTTACTGGAGTATATCCAGTTTTCAATACTTTTACTTCTACATCTCAGAGGCAAATATTGCACTTTTTCATGACGTCTTAGACGTCATGTGGCGCTCAGGGCGTCAGGCCACGTGACGTCTTAGACGTCACGAATAGATCACCATAGCGTGAGCTATGGTGATCTATTCGCCATGCAACAAGGTTTAACCCCAAACCCTTGCATTGTGTTAGAAAACTGCATCCACTTGTGGTGTTAGCGGGTCAAATTTAACCCGTGATTTAAATCAGCCCAAAATACTCAAAAAAATATTATTTTCATTATTTATTTTCTCCCACCTCATAGCTGACTTGTAATGCATTCATATCCATGTAAACACCTTTTAAAATATTATGTTGGGTTAGGGCTAGGGTTTCATCTTTCAATATATCTCGTTTTCTATATAAAAATGTTAACATTCACTCATTAAATTTCCTATAATGAAGGCAATGGATAATGATGTTATCTAGCTATAATAGAATAATTAAGAATAATAATTAGAACACACTTCCAAAAAAAATGTTTTCGTTTTTTAGGTAAAAAGTCATTTACTTTTCATAAACTCAAACTTTATTTTACTCCTGATAGCAAATGCTAATTGAGGACAAGTCTCTCTCACTCTCAAACATGTAAACATTGAATATTGACAATTTGGGGGGAATTGAGCCACACTTCTCTGTTGGTCATTTCGGACCCTAACACCACAAATGTAACTTTTTTTTATAGAGACCATCATAATTAATTAAAATGATGATAAATCATTTTGTTGCGTTAAAATGGCTATTTGGCTATATCAGTGGTGCTCCAACTTTTCCATGTCAAGGACCCCCAAAATGAATGTATTTGGCCGCAGACCCCCATCTCAAAATGTGTTGTTCTCAAAATGTGTTGTTCTGGGGACCCCCAGAAGTATGTATATATATATATATATATATATATATATATATATATAGAGAGAGAGAGAGAGAGAGAGAGAGAGAGAGAGAGAGAGAGAGAGAGATATGTGGCATTAGACTGCCCGTCTAAAAATGTCCGGGGTCCTTGGTTCAGGGGACTGGAGTGGGAGGCTGTGGTTTGGCACCGGCTGAGAGATACAGTGTGGGGGGTGTTAACCCTGCCTCAGATGGGGGACAATGCCGTGGGTACAGCCTCCAAGAAAATAACCCCATCCACAGGCCTGCATCACCCCGGACACGCACACGCACACGCACACGCACACGCACACGCACACGCACATGCACATGCACACGCACACACGCACACACACACTCGGGCGCTCGTGCGGCGAGACAGAGGCTGGATATTGTCCAGATGCAGTTATAATTTCACTAATGCTCGCCCAAATGTCAATGGTGGCGAATTGACTCTTAATCCCCAGTACCCCGCACATCTGGGGTTGAGTACTTTTTCCACCACTGACGCTGACACGCTTTAAACCTGACGTCCTTATTTTAGGCACGGCATTATAGGGAAAACTACAACAGCAAAGCAAAACTATAGATCAGATATACTAGCTCACAACATGTTGCGATGTGACAAGTTATTTTGATCTACAACACCAGATGTTCAAGAGCACAGTGCGTTGTGAAGCACGCTTGAAGATCTGCTAATTTTGCTCCTTTTGCACGACCTCAAAGGACCATAATAGGAATAAGCTCTTGTCATATACTTGCGTCAGGTAAGCACAAATACAGTATGTTTAGGCTGTCAATCAGTCAAGGATATTCATTAGAATGTCAACCAATCAATCAATCAATCAATCAATCAATCAATCAATCAATCAATCAATCAATCAATAAATCAACCAATCAATCAATCAATCAATCAATCAATCAATCCACTGTCATAAGATATAACATAAAACAAGTCTTTCTGTAAGTGGTTAAACACTGTATATATTGAGTTACTTTGGGGAAGAAAAAACAGAAGAAGACCATTGGCTGCACTTATACTTGAACCCTATAGCATCCGTATTCTTGCCAAAAATAGCAGATGTACAACAGTGTGTTTTGAATAATGTTGCCTTTTTAAATCTTCTCTTTTGGGGGTCCCTGGCACAAAACAATTTGAGATGGAAGGGGTCCGCAGACAAATATATCAAATTGGGGGGCATGAAAAAGTTTGAGAACCACTGCTGTAGAGAAGATAGGAGTCGTTCCATTTGGTCCTCTCTGCCTCCTCTGTCGCTCTCCATCCCACCCTCCAAGTGCTCCCCCCCACCCCTCATAGCGGTGGAAAAGGCCCCCTCATCAGGACCCCCCCTCCTCCTCCTCCTCCTCCTCAGTTTCGGCACCAATAATTACTTGACTCGGGTGTCATAATCAAATCCCTTTAATAATGGGAACAATTCAGCCGATCGCTCCCCTCCGCCGTAATCAAATTAGCCCTGAGTCTTTTTTTGGGGGGATTTTCAATTATCTGGCAAAGTCGTCGGAGTACTTTTTATCCTGCGTGTGTGTGTGTGCGTGTGGTCCGTGTGTGCGTGTGTGTGTGTGTGTGTGTGTGTGCGCACATGCGCGCGTGCGTGCGTGCGTGCCCGCTCCTCGCTCTGGCTGGAGCCAAGGAGCCCTGATGCACTCGGGACACTGGCGAAGAAGGGGGGATGGGGGTAGGGGGGTGGTTGGGTTTTGGGGATGGGGGTGGGGGGGCTGACGTTAATACGATGACAAGCCCTGCCTGCCTCCGTCACTTAGCCTTCCATTTGTGTGCCATTGGTCGGTCTCTCTCTCTCCTTGGCGGGCGAGGGAGACACACACACACACACACACACACACACACACACACACACACACACACACACACACACACACACACACACACACACACACACACACACACACACACACACACACACACACACACACACACACACTTATCCGCTCTTATGGACTGCTCTGCCCAAACAAGACCCGTTAATAGACGAAAAACCAAAAAAAAAAAAAGAAACAAAATGCCGGTTTCCTCTACATTAGTTCAACCTTTTGATTTTCATTTTTGGGCAATTTGCGTTATGCCATGGACCCCCCACATTTGTGTTGCACCATCCACTGTCAACCGTCCACCCACCGTAGATCCAGCCCGCAAGTTCATTTTCAATATAGGATGGTGACACATACAGCCATGAGATGCGTCTAAACTAAGCTTAAGAACCAGTATGAGACCCTCTAAAGAACCACATACATGGGGCTGAACAGGTTCTTTGTGGGACAGTGCTGCTGTTATTTCGAGCCTCAGCCGTCACGAAGAACCACTAAAGAACCACCATCTTGTCTCTGTCGGGTGGATACTTCATTATGTCCCAAACTGTTGCTTTTCAGGATTCAAATTCAAAAGCAGCAAAAGTAGCAGATCGACAAGATCTGCTACTTTTGATGCTTTTCTGTGACGCTGTATAGTGTGATCAAGTAGGGCGTTAATTTACAAGAAAACACAAAAAGTTATATTATAATATGGAGATACGAGGTTTCTGCCCGACAGCAATGATGTGTCTGTGTGTAGCTGTGAGGCTGTGTGGGGCCTCTGTACCGGGGAACACTGGAGTGTGACTGTAGTGCCACTGAATTCGTTGGCATTTACGTTGATGACTCAGGGAGAAAGAAACAACAACAACTTGATATCAAGCATCATGTTAATCTAACTCTGGGAGCATCCAAATGCGACCAAATGGACCTGTAAGGGTCCATTTGGTCGCATTTGGACACTCCCAGAGTTACACACGTTGTATGCATGAGTCACCTACCACCCAGGACAGGATACACAACGGCTCAAATGATCCCAGACGCGGGGGCCTACAGTATATGCGCCGAACGAACACGCACGGATGCGGTTTTAATTGAAGTAATTATTCAAAAAACTGTTGAGCCCCCCCCCCCCCTTTGACTGAATATTATTCCGTAATCACAGGGCGGCCATGTTTGTTGCTTGTCTGCTGTTTACACTGGCTGATTTGCATTCTTTCTCTCCCCGACGTGCCGGCTGTCTTCCGACACTCAACCGCCGTTGAGGGGTAAAGGGGAAGGCGTGTAGATGCTATAGCAGACAGACTCGGGGTAGACTGGGAGGGAAAGGTTTGTGTGCCAAATATATCGTAGGAATAAATAAACCACTCTGTTATTATCAATGCGCTGGGAGAGAGAGACAGAGAGAGAGAGACTGGAGGGAAACTTATGTAACATGGGAGGAGGGGAAACGGGACCAAAAAAAAACACAAAATAAGAAGGGGGGGGTAAAACACTCCCATTGTCCTCTTCGTAGCAGAGCCGGCGTGAGTGCGTGATAATTAACCGGTAATTAATTTGCCTAGTCTTTATCTCAGAGCAATGTTCTTCTAAAGATTAGGAGAGGCTCCTTCTTAATAAAGCCGGCAACGCGGCTTGATTCTTGCCTTTCATTTCCGCCCCGCGCCTCACAATTAAAGCCCCCCCCCCCGTTTGTTTATTCCAAACAGGCACGGCCGGCCCCAAGTGTTGCTGACATGTTCCACTCCTTCTGTTCTTACTTTAAATCTTCTGCCTGGCCGTGTCAGATGGAAAACTAAGCCTAGCAGGACGTGTTCTTTAAAAAAGGAGCCGAGCTCCGTTTTGGGTCCAATTTTATAACTCTACGAGTTCCATTTCGGGGGTCTGACCGGGCGAGCCATTCGTATAGCCGAGTGTATTCCGTTGCCTGTATCATCAGTCATCTGAATGTGTTTAGTAGCCTAGCAACGGCCTTGCGAGGTTAATTCCGGCAGGCGTCGAGGTCGCCGGGTTAGCCTCACACAGTATAGCTACGGCAAAGCGCAACACAATACAGTACAGGCCGGCTCTTCCGATACACCAGACTGAAATGATTTTCGACAGAAAACATTGCCACCATATTCATGCAGGCCTGGGATTGCTGAACGGATATACGCAGCAAAAAAAGACAAACAAATCTGGCTCTCGTGGTTGATTTTGCTTTGTTGGTGGACTGCAGTGACAAAGCCTGCGTCGGGTTGGGAGGTATGTACGCCATAGGTACCATCTTTTGGCACACATTATCCCCGGTATATAAAATCATTTCACTATTGAGCTTACACGACGCACAGCAAAGGCACCGGTGTCTCGAATGGATTATGAGAACCATTCATTTATTGGCACTGATGTAAAGTCCATACTGTAATTTGACATTGTACATCTTTTTCATATTAATATGGAATAGGGAATGAACTCAACAATTTGTATCATGTGCAATTGTACAAAATAGCCATTTTACAATGATAATTTATATGAATTACGTTAATAAACTCATTCGATTAATGCATTGAATACCTCTACACTTTTCAACAAAGTTATTATGTATGGGCAAGTGGAGGAAACACAAAGCAAATCCAGACCACTGCTGCCATCTACTGGTCTACATGGTTAATGCGACCACCCTGGTATCATGAGGGGAACAGACCCATAGACAACCCATGGTGTGAAATAATAATAATACCTGATTGATCATGCACTGAAAATTGCTGTTCTACAAGCTTGGCTATGTTCGGTGTGTGACAAGGGCCACGAAAGTTAAAGCCGCACTATGTAACCTTTTTAATGAATAAAATGTAATTTGTCAAATCTGTATGTTAGAGTATGTTGAAATAAGCAAGGGATAATGCATGGGGAGGTGGTCATTATTGAAATTTGAAGCCCGACAGGGTGATTATGCACCGAGGCGGAGCCGAGGTGCATAATCACCCTGAAGAAAACCTCGGAAAACAAATGATAGTATTCCACAAGGTAACCGGAAAACTCGCACCAAAACACACTCGCCCCCCCATTATATATACCGCCGATTTCCCTGTAATTTTCCGAAACGCTCGCCCCAAATGTAATACCGCCGGATTTGCCCCGGGGCGACTGTGTTTTGGGGCGAGCGTTTTGGTATTCCCCCGTTGTTGTGCCACGATAAACAAGGAAGTGCAGTGGATCAAATAGAATCACTTTTTGGTTATTGCATCGTCTATTTCTCACTTCAAATGTTTTCAAAAACATTCTTGAGAGCAACATTATCCAGAAATAATGACCGATGACTGACCAATCAGAATCGAGCATTCAACCAAGCCGTGTAATAATATACGTTATACAATTGGGGTGGTTGTATGTTGTCTCCCTGCTCTTCTATTGAGACATTTAGATCGTGTCAATGGTCATGTGTCTCACCTAGACACAGGATCTGACACAAATTTTGACCGGATGGTCAAGATTCAATGTATCCCCTGAGCAAGCAGGCCGGCTCTATAAGCTCAATGGTAAAACAAAATAAAAATGCCAGCACGCGTCTAAGAAACCGGGTTCAAATCTGGGGTAGCAGAGGAAAGTTACAGCTTGAACTACAGTAAGTAACGTTTGCTTGTTGAAATCACAACAGAGCACGCTGAAATGCTTCCTTGCCGATTAATAGGCCTCATTCCTGTGTATTCATTGATAGATACGTATGAATGCATACAGTGGACAGCTGTACTGTCTACTGCAGTGGTTCTCAAAGTGGGGTCCGCGGACTGCCAGGGGTCCTTGGAGGGGGGTACTAGGGGATCCCCAGCAAAATGTGTCAATATAGCGTCACAATCATGTTAACCACTTTAACCATCATTATTTTATACTCCGGCTACGCAAAAATAGCAGATATACAAGCTCATAGAAGGCACAAAGCTTGTAGAGTAGATAATTTTTTTTTTATTTAAAGGAGACACCCGGACATTTTAAGTGTTATCTTTGATGTGTCGCTAATCACTCACCATCATTGAAATGGACGTTGACTTATTACGCTGGTTGCTTGTTTCTCTCCCAGAACCTGGCAACTCGGTGTTGCCAGGGAGAGAAACAAGCAACCAGCGTTAGCTAGTTCTGCATTAGCGTTAGCATGTCGGGGACTTTAAGTGCATGTTTGAGTATCATTAGACTCCACAATGAGCAGTAGTAGAGAAAATACTAACTTTGCATCGGTTATAATAGACGATTTTCACTCTTACACAGGCTCCCATTATGCCAACGGAGGGGGTCGCCACACTGCAGGAGACGGGACTCTCTGAAATAAGTCAACGTCCATTTCAATGATGGTGAGTGGTTAGCGACACATCAAAGATAACACTTAAAATGTCCGGATCTCTCCTTTAACTTCAACATTTTTGCAAATTTTTTAAATTAACACATATTTCTTTTAAAAACGATTTTTTTTAACTCAAAACTTTGCTTCTGGCGGGTCCCGTGGCACAACATAATTTTGAGATGGGGGGGGGTCCTCAGCCAAATAGCCTACGTAAATGTAATGTTGGGGGTCTTTGACGTGAAAAAGTTTGAGAACACACTGTGCTCTACTGACACACAAGCTTGCCAAAACAGTGGGAGTTATAAACCTACATGAGGTGCCGTGGTCCTGCCTCGCTCTCAGAGAATACAAACAATGTCTGCTGCCTATTACTGATGGGTTCCAGAGGAGGAGAGCAGACACAATGCGTGCGATGCAGCCGTTCGTCCACCAGATGTCTCTGTGTGGACAGAAATGCAGCAGCATGAAGCAGCACCGGCCCGATCCCCCACACCACCACACTCCTCTGTCCTCAACCGACCCCACGGCAAAGCTGCTGCAGCAGCAGGGGCAATAAGTAAGCCCCCCCCCACACACACACCTTCCTCGGCCCAAAGCCCCCCCCCGCCCCCCCCCCAGACACAAACATACTACACCCAAGGACCTGGGGAAAAAAATAACACCTGGAGCCGTGACCGGCGATGCAACTGGCCTTTCAGCAACCCCGCTGAACGGCCAGCCTTTTACACAGTGTTTTCACATTTTCATGCATGTCAAGGACCACCAAATTGATACATATTAGCCCCCCCTCCCCCCCATTTGAAAGGATGTTGTGCCAGGGAAACCCCATCAGAGAACATACGTCAAAGATTCTTCTAGATGTGTCGAACACAGCCGATCTACAAGCTCACTTGTATGGCTATATCTGTTAATAGCTTAAAATATAAAATAGGTGCTTAAGGGCTTGCTCCTCATTTTGCTGGGGAAACCCCCCTGGAACCCCCTCATAAGGACCCCCGGTGGACCCCCGCTTTGAGAACCCCGCCGCTTTTCAGAAAGCGCCCGGCCTCCACCTGTACTACTAATAAGGCCTTTTCCCATGCAGCCCGTTTGACGCGGCGACCGACCGACCGGGGGAACAGAGACATTAAGGTTCCTCCAGCAGCCCCTATGGAGCCATGTCCAAAATGTCACCTCCACCGCTCCATGCCCCCTCCACGCCGCGGAAAGACCCCGCCCCCTGCTGGCGGCTGACCTTAACACTCCCCCCCTCTCTCCTCCTCCTCCTCCCCGCGTTATGAGAAAAAAGGGGTGTGAAAAAAAAATGAAAGAGAAAAAAAAAAGAGATTAAATTACGGTGGGCTCGGTCGCCCGGTCCTACAGCCGGCCCGGTGAATAATGAATTGGAGATGAACGCCGCGGCTCCAAACAATAGAGAGCCCCCGGTGGCCATTGTGCAGCTGTTGCGTCGCGTACTCCCAGCATGCCGCTCACTCCTGGGCAGCACCCCGGCCTTATAACACTCTAATGCGGTACCACGCGCGCACACACACACACACACACACACACACACACACACACACACACACACACACACACACACACACACACACACACACACACACACACACACACACACACACACACACACACACACACACACACACACACACACACACACACACACGTGCTGTCCCCCACCCCGCCGCAGGTCCTACCACAACCAATAAAGTACATATTGCAAACACCAGTGGTGGAAAGTAACTAAGTACATGCACTCAAGTACTGTACTTAAGCACCATTTTGAGGCATTTGTACTTTCTTTGAGTATTGCCAATTTTCAATACTTTTACTTCTACTCCACTACATCTCAGAGGCAAATACTATATAGTTACTTTGTAAATTGTTGTTATTATTACAAAACCACTTCAGCCCTACAGTATATACATTTCGGCCATTTGAAAATAGCCGATCTACAAGCTCACAATGCGCAATGCGAAATATTGTGGCGCATTGCGGTGTCCAGGGGGGAAGGGGGGAGAGAGAGACGGCGGAGGGCATTCCGCTTTACTAGACGTCGAGGCCCTCCGGACTTTTACTTGCAGTATTGATATTTTTACTTAAGTAAAACATGTGAGTACTTTTTCCACCACTGACTCACACACACATCAGGCACATGGGCTCAAAAACGCCCCGGCCCGGCACAGACACAATTGTGCGTGGAGTGTGGTGGCGTGCACGCCGAGCGCACCGTGCACACACGCTTTCTTTTGTCTCAATTCACTCACACTCACAAATGAGTGCATAGGGGACCACAGACATACAATCCGACCCTATTTGTCTGTGGCCCTCCGGCTGTTTTGACTTCCACCCCACTCCCCAACACCCATCCCCCCCCCCACCCCTTCCCTCTCTCTCTCCCTCTCTCTCTCTCTGTTGTTTTCTTTTTTTCTTTCTTCCCCTCGACAGAAGTGACTAAAAGTAATTATACGGCTGTCGTGGGGGCAAGGAGGTCCATTTTAACGACAGTGATAAAACCGAGGGTAAGAGAGAGAGAGAGAGAGAGAGAGAGAGAGAGAGAGAGAGAGAGAGGGGAGAAGGGGGGGGGGCAGAGCAACAGCAAAGAGGACAGGATTCCACAAGAGGAATCGAGGCCTCTGTGAAAAAATGTAATAAACACGCGTCCCGGGAAAATCGCGCCGCGGCTAAAAGTAGTTCACGGCACCGCCGCCTCCTTTTTTGGAAACAAGGTGGGGGCCCTCCACCATCCTCCATCTTTTTTTCATTCCTTCAGAGTTACAGGCTCAGAATAATATACGCCACGGCGGCTTTATAAGCGAAACCCGCCAGAAATACTCAGAGTACACGCTGTATTCCTCAGGAGTGCGGGGTGGTGTTTTAGAAAAATAAAAAAAGGAACGATGACAGCGGAACGTTGTTCCGGGGGAAGGCACTGAGACGAAGCGAAAAAGCTACTCTCTCTCTCGAACGTTGCGTTATTATGTACACCCTCCGCCAGGGGAGAGACGAGACGACGGGGCCCAGACTCCCCCTGCGTCTGACTGGTTGTTTTGAATTCTCGGAGTGTGTTGCGGTGTGTGTGGGGGGGGAATCGGGGTTGTGGGGGTGGAGTGCAAAGCTACTCTGTCTGTCTGCCGCGTGAGAACATGGCTGAGGCGCGGCGTCTGGGGGGGGGGGGGGGGGGGGAGGAAGGGGGGGGGGATGGCTGGTGGTGAGAGAAGAGACGGCGGAGGGCTTTTTCGCTTTGCTAGACGCCGAGGCCTGATCCCTGGGTTAGCTGAGAATATCTCTCACCCACCCGCCCCCTGGTGCCGGCGGGCCGCATGCCGTTCTGCCTATTTGGTGTGCAGTGTGGCATGAAAAGCCTCAGGATAACCCTGCCTCAATCCAGTCCCTCCGAGCAGCCCCGAAACAATGACGAAAAAAAGAGGGAAAAAAAACTGCTCAAGGGCCAGAAAGCACAGAAAAGGAAAAACACACACCCGGAAAAAAAGAAAACGGGGCACACGGGTCCCACACGTTAGCGGCACGCTTGTTTTTTTCTTCCGACCTTGAATTTACGAGACTACATCCGTCGTTTGTTTTGGTTTTTGTTTTGTTTTGGCTGCGTAGCTACAGTACCTGATTATTAATGTGAGAGAGGGAGGAAAACAGACCTGTTTCTCTCAAACTTCAACGCGCCGTCCGAAAACATTCTTTTTTTCTTAATATCTGCTGTAAAGGGAACATAAGGTCCGCTGTGCCTTCCATTTTCTAACTCCTACACCACCTTGCTTGCGGGCGCTGCATGCGTGCGCCTGTGGTTTTTATGGAAGGCTGTATTATTATTTGTTTTTATTGCTACAGTAACTGACCTTGTCCGGGTCGAATGCCAGGCAGCCGCCGGGGCCGGAGGCCCCCCACCGCGCGGGCGGCCCAGACGCTGCCCGAGGACATGCCCAGGCCTGTGTTTTTTTAGCGGAGGAGGTGTGCCCCTCCGATGCCCCGCGGAGGGCGTGGGCGGAGAGAGAGAGAGAGTGTGCTGGGAGAGGAGGGAGAGGGGGGGAGGGGGGTGGAGAGGACATCCCTTGGCCGCGGGTTGAAGCCGGGCGCCGTGCTGCCGCAGCGGTGCTGGAACCACACGCGGAGAGAGACACACAAACACGTGGCTGCCGCAAGCTGTGCTTGGCTGGCAAGCGCGCACATGCACGCGCGCATGCACGCACACACACACACACACACACAAAAAGTAAAAGTACTAAAATATTTGAAAATAGCAGATCTACAAGCTCACAACGCCTTGTAGATCGGATATTTTAAAATAGCCTAGGTATAAAATAGGGCTGAAGTGGTTAATGTATATTTCATAATGTAATAATTTATATCTGCAAAGTAACTAGTAACAATAATTGTAGTGGAGTAAAAGTACAATATTTGCCTCTGAGATGTAGTGGAGTAGAAGTAAAAGCATTGGAAATTGGAAATACTCAAGTACAAGTAAGTAAATGTACTTCGTTACTTTCCACCCCTGGCGAGTGGTAGATTAAAAGTGGTAGCGAACGAACGCCCGGGCCTACATATTGCACGTCGGCGTAGAGTGTACAGCATGCACGGCCCTAGTACTGTATTGCACTGTAGCTGGGTGTATATTTACACAACAAAAGCCGCCACTAGCTAGCTAGCGCGCCACCGGAGTGTGAGAACATACTGCCATGCAATCTCTTCCTGCTGCTACGCTTCCGCCGCCGTCAGCCAAGACGCCGCGGCACACACACACACACACACACACACACACACACACACACACACACACACACACACACACACACACACACACACACACACACACACACACACACACACACACACACACACACACACACACACACACACACACAGAGCAGCTCTACAGAGGAGACTGGAGCCAAGGACTGGGCCTTCCTGCCTGCCTGCCAACACACACACGCACGCACGCACGCACGCACGCACACACATGCAACCACACACACACGCACGCGCACGCGCACGCAGGCAGGCACGCACACGCACGTCTGTATTACCATGCTTGCGAGGAGCTCAACATTTTAGGACAGCGTTGAAAATAGCAGGAGAATAGCCGAACAATAACCACAAAACAATAGCGGATCTACGCGTTACAGCGTATATTTCGGGCTATCTTTCGGTGTGTGACATCGCCGCCAAGACTATAAGTATATCATTTTGAAAACTCTAACCTTTAACACCCAAGCCTTAAAGGTATCATGACATTCATTTTCACTTTTTTTATTTTCAATGTTTTATTTGGGGTTTTATGACCTCAATTACACCCAAAAAACCTGAACTTAAAACATTCAGTGGATTTTCTGTGGTCTGGGGTTTTCTGAATAATTAGGCTGAAAAGTAATCTGAGCTTGGCCCTTCGACAGTGAGGTCACTGTCGAATAATCCCGCCCACTCTCCTCCTCGCCCCTCCCCTCCCCTATCCTTTCCTTTGGGGGGGGGCGGAGCAGAGGCGATGATTGACAGGCAAAATCCCTCACCAGCGACACCCGCAGGCAAAGATTTCTTTTTTCATTGCAGTTGAAAAGGCTTTAGAAATGTGAGAGAAAAACACCTGCCATTGATCACTGGAATGGAATTTTCACTTAAAACTTTTTGTACACTTTTGAAGGACCAGGACAAAGACTTTGAATGTGGTGTAAAAGTGAATGTCATTAAACCTTTAAACCTCTAAATGACTAATCCTAACGCTAACCAACCCCGACCTGAATCTTTTTTTTTCTAATTGTAAACCTCGCTCTGAAAATATATATATATTTAACCATAAAAAATAAACAATTTTTCTCATGAGGAGCAGGGAAATGGTCTATTTCTCAAATTCTTAAAGAAGTAGACACCACACACACATGCACCCACATGCGCGCGCGCACACACACACACACACACACACACACACACACACACACACACACACACACACACACACACACACACACACACACACACACACACACACACACACACACACGCACACACGCACACACACACACACGCACGCACACACACGCACGTGCGTGGCTGCTTATAAAAGCCCACTCATCTTCCAGCACACAAGATGTTACCAAATAGAAAGCAAACATTGAGTTCACAAATAGACAGTGGCACACTCATTATGCCAAATTTATGCCTCACAATGAGCTTGTATATCTGCTATTTTTGGCTTGCATAGCCTATCTATCTTGATGCCTTGCATAGTATAGCAATCTATTATATGCTTTGGTTTTTACATTTATGTTTGGCTTGTACATGTATTTTTGAGCTTGTGTATTTGCCATTTTTGGCAAGATATATGAATATTCTATATTTATTCGGCTTGCAGAGTACTCTATATCCATCTATTGTAGATGTTTGGCATGTCAATCTATGCTTGGCTTGTACATCTGTTTTTTTATCTTGTATATCTGCTATTTTTGTTGTGCAATGCCGTCGTACGGCAAACCATAAACCAGGCTTTGTTGCTGTGGTGTAAAGTAACTGTGTACATGTATTCAAGTTGCCTACTGTACTTAAATACTATTTTGAGGTTGTTGTTTTTTTACTTGCGTACTTTTTTCAACACTTCTACTCCACTACATTTCAGAGGCAAATATTTGTACTTTTTACTCTACTAAGACGTTTGAAAACTGTAGTTACTATATATATACTGTGTAGATTTTTTTTGTATCATTTTCTTTTTTTATAACAGATCTACAAGCTCATAGATCTGCTATTTTCAAAGAGTTGTATACATTCTGGAAACTTGAAATGGGACATTCTGCATAATGAGTGCTTTTACTGTACTTTTAGGTATATTTTGATGCCAATACTTTTGCACTTAATTACTCAAGTGAATTTTGAATACAACACTTTTACTTAAGTAACAGAGTATTTCTACGTTGTGGTATTGATACTTTTACTAAAATAAAACATGTGAGCTCTTCTTCCATCACTGCTCTACGTGTGCATGCACGCGCGCACAAAACACAGTCCACCCACACACACACACACACACACAAACACACACACACACACACACACAGGGAGGAGCCGGTGCCTGCTGGGTGATGGAGGAGAGAGTTGTGTCGGGGAGACGTTGCCTTGTACAAGATGGCTTCCCGTCCAGAGCAGCAGGAGGGGGCTTGGACTAAAAAGTACACACGTATTGGCAAGTAAAAGTACAAAAATATTAGAAAATATCCGATCTACAAGCTCACAATGTGTCGCAATGCAACGCGTTGTGAGCTTGTAGATCGGCTATTTTCAAATAGCCTAGGTATAAATTGGGCTGAAGTGGTTAATGTATGTTTTATAATATAATCATTTATATCTGAAAAGTAGCTAGTAACTAAAGTTTTCAAATAATTGCAGTGGAGTAAAAGTACAACATTTACCTCTGAGATGTAGTGGAGTAGAAGTTAAAGTACTGTAGGCCTACTGAAAATTGTAAACACTAGAAGTTCGGGCCGCTGCGCGGCCCTCACATCTAGCGTGACGCGTCGTACACTTCGCATCGCAGATCCACCTTACAGCCACCTCACAGTGTGAGCGAGAGTATTGCGTGAAAGTAGGGCAAAGTCGTTTATAATTGTGGGACATGGCAACACTGTGGTGAAAAGTAAGGCAAATTCGCTTATAATCAGAGGACATGGCAACACTGAGTGTCCTGTGCTCCCCTCTGTCTCTGTCCCTGTGTGTTTGTCCCCCTGTCTGTCCAATAAGGTTCGGTCCCACATAAAATTGCCTAGTTGGGTTCCACCTAGGGCCCAGGTAGAACCCACCTAAAGCCCACATGGGCAACCCAGTTGGGACCCACCTCGGTCCCACATATAATTTCCTAGGTGGGGCCCACCTAAGGCCCAGGTAGAACCCACGTATAGCCCACACGGGAAAGCCCAAGTGGGCCCATATAGTTCAGCCCACCTTGAAACCATATGGGTCCCATGTCAGCCCCACATAAATTGGCAAAGTGGGGCCCACCTAGGGCCCAGGTAGTACCCACTTAAAGCCCACATGGGCAAACCCAGTTAGGACCCACCTCAGTCCCACATAGAGTTGCCTAGTTGGGGCCCACCTAGTGCCCAGGTAGGACCCACCTATAGCCCACATGGGCAACCCAGTTAGGACCCACCTTGGTCCCACATAGAATTGCCTAGGTGGGACCCACCTAAGGCCCAGATAGAACACACTTATATCCCACATGGGCATCCCAGTTGGGACCCAAGTGGATCCCGCTGACATTGCCGACATGGGGCCCATATGGTTTAGCCCACCTTGAAACCATATGGGATGCAATGGGCGTGCTGGCTGGGTAGGCTGGCGTGAAAGTGTATAATATTTAGAGAAATTGAAAGTTTCAAATAGGGAAGTAGTAGTAGAAGTAGTGAATTAGCAAACTGGAGATTTAGTGATTTAGACAGAATGTTTCCTTTAGCCTCATTGTGTGCTAATGCACGCAACTGTTAAGGCAGGTTTAATTTTTGTTGTCTCATAACATCCTTTGTCCGTAAACAACATAGGCGACCCGTCTGTGCCTTGACTTCACCCGGCCCCCCGCCCCTTTGCCTGCAGTGTGTGTGTCTCTCTCTCACACACACACACAACACGGAGAAGTTCTACAGAGTTCGAATGAATTAATAAGATAATATAACAGCGTATCCGCGCGCCTGGTGTAGCCGGTATCATTGATAATCACTTGGATCTAAACAAACGCGCTGTGCGCACCACGCATACGCTCGCTATGAAAAGTCTTGTGTAGATCGATCGGCCGTGTTGTGCCCCCCCCCACCCCCCGAGTATTTTTTTCTCTCCGTGTCTGTGTCTCTCTCTTTTGTAAATCGAATGCTAAAATTGCCATTTGAATGTAGTTTTAAAAAAAAGATATATATTTTTTAATGTAATTTTAATTGTATTATAGTATTATATATTTTTTCCTGACCTACCAATGCGAAAACAAATGCTTTCATCATGTTTCCCCCTATAAACGTCACTTGAAAGTTACGTTTTAGAAACTTTAATAGTTCTCACAACAGCGAACGCTGAAAATCAGCTGTGCAGCCTGTGCTTCTCCTGTCTGTCTGTCTGTGCAGTCATTGCGCACAGCTGTGTGTCGTTCCTTCATCATCTCTCTCTCCCCCTCCCTCCCTCTCTCTCTCCCTCCCTCCCTCTCTCTCTCCCTCGCGC
>NC_137615.1:48539996-48559996 GCF_963280865.1 Gymnoscopelus braueri
TGCTGATGTTTGTTGTGTGAAGCTTAATGTCAGAGTGTTTGTGTTGGAGCGCCTCAGTGCGGCTGCAGAGTTCATGTGCAACATCTTGCATGCGTGGCTGTGACTTTACAGTTTTCCTTCGCCGTGTCCCGCCCCCCCCCCCAAGGGCGGGGGGGCACGCAGGGGCTTCACTAACCGGGCCATGGCCCCACTGACCCTCATGACACTACGCCAGTGATCTGCGCTGCCAAGTGGGCGCTGCGTGGGCGCTAGACGTTCGGCCAGAGTAGTTTACACTCAAGTAAAGTACAGATACTCAAAAACAACATACATATATAAGTACAGTACTCAAGTAAACGCGAGATGTGCGTGAGACCACGTTCCGACCCTACGAGTCCATTTGGTTCCATTTGTACACTCTCAGAGTTACAGACCTCAACCCACTTTGAGGACCACAGCACTAGTAGTATACATTAAGGGCATGGCGATTAACCCTGGTACTCTCTCTCTCTGTTCCTAAACGCCGCACAAATGCCTGAATGCCGGCAAACAGAACGCATCCCCAGCTATAGGCAATTCCAATCAGCGGGAGGCTCAGGCTCAGGCATTCAGGAAAGATATACTGGGGGAACAATGGAATAATTGAAGTATGTCGTGTACTGTCATGTACAACAACCTTTGGGCTAATTGTTCCCAATTAAGGCCGCTGACACAAAAAGCGAGCCGACAGACACGCAGGTGTCTACGGTCATGACTCGCTCTCGCTCTCTCTCTCTATCTCTCTCTCTCTCTCTCAAACATGGCGTAAAATGCATTCTACTTGTACTATGCTGCCACCAAAACGTGGAATGCCTTACCGAAAGCCATTAAATATGTCGACTCCCTACCCAAACTCAAAATTAAACCTAAACCAATGGATGACTGTGTGATTGTATTGATTATAACAATCTAAAAGAAAAGAAAACAAAAAATGTATATTAAAAAAAAAAAAAACTAGGTATTGTTGTTTTGGGTCCTAATCCACAAAAGGTTAAAAATCGCTGGTTTAAACAGGCTGGAGACGCGTTGTGAATGAACCATCTGTCTGTCTCTCTGTCTCTTTCGGTTTGAAACACGTCGTGCGTGCTGGCTCGGCGTGCATCGCACACAGCTCTGAACGAGTCTCTTTGGCGTGCATCAAACCACAACACACACACACACACGCACACGCACACGCACACACGCACACACACACACACACACAGGCCCGGCCAATGACATGATTTAAAACATGCAGTGACCGAAAAGAGAGCAAAAGCGAGAGTGAGAGAGAGAGGGCTGCGAGCACAAGAGGGCGTGAAAGCAATCTTGGATTAATCTCATTCCAGTGAATTAGTAGCTCTATGCTACTAATCCGGTATATCGGTTGCATGCTGTATATTCGCTTTAGGTGAATGCATCCCGATGTGCATATAGAGCAGTGGTTCTCAAAGCAGGGTCCAGGCAGGGACCCCCGGGGGTCCTTGAGGGGGTTCCGGGAACACTTTGCGATGCTACAGTACCAGTACGTATTATTAGCTTGTAGATCTGTTATTTTGAAGCATGCGCCAACGCGCAGCGCTATGGCGTAGCGTAGCCTATACGTGCAGGTCTGGAGCAGTGGTGCCAGATTTTGCAAGAGAAATATGCAACCAGGTCTATGGACTATGGAACTAGCTCCTCCATTAGGCCTGTCACAATTATTACATCATTGTCTAATCGCAATTATTTTATATAATCGCAATTATTTTTGCATAATCGTCATAATCAATTCCATGTTAAAAAAAAATATATTTTCCAAAAATGTCAAAATAGTGGAAATAGTCGATCTATAAGCTCAAAACGCGTCGCAATGCGACGTGTTTTGAGCTTAAAGATCGGCTATTTCCACTATTAATGTTTATTTTTAAGTATAAAGTATGTGTTATTTGTCATATCTGCCCTGTGCAACTTTTGTTTATAAAAGCTAAAAGCCAAACAGAAATGTCATTTTTATTCATAATGTTCCATTCATTTTCAACAACAAAAGCACAATTAAATCGTTAATCGCAATTATTTGAGTGATAATGAATCGCTTACTACAGGCATACTCTCCGTCAAAGATACAGATATCGCAGTCTATTGTAAACTTTGTGCGGGTAATTGCTTTCAACCGACATGTAGGCCTACAGTATTCAACTGACATCTAATCTGTTGAAGCAGCTGCAACGGGAGGTTTGAGAGGCTGCTGTTTAGACAGCTGTTTGATTGATTTGTGACTGCTACTGTAAGGATAATTATTCTTCCATAATATGAAAAATGCAGGAAAAACAGTAAAAGCAATATGTAATATATTGTATTACTCTTGATACCAAGTAATACGTTATATAATATTATTACTTTTTAACTCATTCAGTACCATTGAAGTGTAACGCATAAATTTTTTTCCAAACCCCAGAGTGCCAAAGACGTGTAACGCGTCCAAACTCTGTGTTCAGTGTTTACGCTAGATGGCGCTCTTCGCTAACATACGAGCCATTTTTTTCCGCTCCATTTTTGGTGAGGCATGCTATGTTCAACGGCCAATAACTATAGAGAACGGACGGTCGCGATGAATTTTGTTGGTTTACCATTTTGTTCTTCTTCACGGAAGCACAGAGGAAACCTCCGTGTTTAGCAATGATCGGGGGATCGATCATACTGGAGATAAATACTCTGTGACTACTTGAAAAGGTAAGAAAATCGCTAAATTGCTGGCACTATTGGCAATTATTTATTTATTTACTTGGCACTGAATGAGTTAAAGGAGCAATAAGTAATAAGTAAAACGTTACTTTCCCCGAGTAGCCTAATATTGCCCAACGCTGTTTGTCACCAAAGACAAGGCATGAAAAGCGAGTGTGACACCTAAATGATACCCGGAGAATTCCTTCATATTTCCAGGGGGCTGCGCCGTTATGAGGCCTGACATTTAAATGAACACCTCCATCTGAGGGAGGGTCTAATTTGATCAACGCAAAAAGCAGTCCCCATGCAGCGCCCACACCCCCACACACCCTGCTCCGTGATTCACTCCCTTTAACACACACACACGTACGCACGTTTGTATTATGTACAGTATGTGTGTGTGTCAGTGGTGGAAAAAGTACTCAAATGTTTTACTTAAGTAAAAGTATCAATATTGCAATGTAGAAGTACGTTGTTACAATTAAGTTAAAGTCCGGAAAATGTCAAAAAGTGTCAAAAATGTACTTGAGTAAAAGTCCAAAAGTATTGGTATCAAAATGTACTTAAAGTACCAAAAGTAAAAGTGAATGTTTGAAAATAGCAATCTAAAAGCTCACAATGTGTCGTGTTGTGAGCTTGTAGATCGCCTATTTTCAAACAGCCTTGGTATAAAATAGGGCTAAATGTTAATGTATGTTTTATAATTAACAATATTATAATTAAGTAACTAGTAACTAAAGTTTTCAAAGAATTGTAGTGGAGTAAAAGTACAATATTTGCCTCTGAGATGTAGTGGAGTAAAAGTTCTGAGAATTGGAAATAATTCACTAAAGTAAAAATACCTCAAAACTGTACTTAAGTACAGTACTTGAGTAAATGTACTTAGTTACTTTACACCACTGTGTGTGTGTGTGTGTGTGTGTGTGTGTGTGTGTAATACTTCCGAGGACACCAAAATCTCAGGACGGCATCAAATACGGCCAAGAGTTACCTGAACAATAGCCGATCTACAACCTCACAACGCGTGGCGCTGCGACGCGTTGTGAGCTTGTAGATCGGCAATTATTTCCGGTCCACAACAACTGCCATGCAAAGAAGTATAAATCATGCTTAACTCCAACCCTAATCCTAACCCTATAACCTCTAAATGGCCTAATCCTAACCTTAAAGGAGTAGTTCACCCCAAAACAAATCTTGTTTTCTATTAATTACACACCCCATGAAGCCTTGAATTCATGGAGATTTCTTTGTTTTTGACGCATTCATGAGCCAATAATATGATGACCGGGTATATTTCCGGTAGGATACTCAGAGAGACTCCTTTGAGTCTCCTACCGCATACATTAGCATCTTTCCACCGGTAATCAAATTATTGACTCAGGAATAAGACAAAAACAAAAAAATCTCCATGAATTCAATGCTTCATGGGGTGTGTAATTGATAGAAAATAAGTATTTTTTTTGGGTGAACTACTCCTTTAACCCAACCGGAATCTTTTTCCCAATTGTAAATATCTAACTCTAAACGTATAATACAGTATAAATACATCGATTTATCTTGTGAGGACCATGAACATGGTGTTTCAGGATACAGATCACGGATACAGGAAGCAATGTCTCCTCCATAGTACGGCGACTGACAATTATCAAAGACACTGAACAGAATTCAGCCAACGCCTTATAGCTCTCGGCTTGGGCATTCCTGCTATCTGCAGGCCTCTCACAACAAATGTATGGACATTACCGAGGCTTCCAAATATGAACAGACTGTGGTCGAATGTACATCCCACTTCCAAAATGGTCACTTCTCTACTGTCCTCCTCATCATCAACAACAACATCTGGTGTATTAGCTGTAACATCTGAGAAGGCATCGTTTTCATTATTGCACAGTTTGAACATGGCAGTACAGTGCTTGTACATTTTGACAGGTGATGAAACATATGAACTTATGTCCTTAACTAATAGATCAACGATCCTTGTCATGCCTAGCAATGTACATTCCCTTATATACAGTACATAGCAGCCATTCAGAATATGTGACAGAGGTTTAGTAACTGGATTATGGTCATGGTGCAGACAATGAGGAGGAAACGTATTAGGGTACCACAGAGAAAGATTGAGTCTGGTTGGAAGGACCACACACATTTTAACAATGTATTCATGTTCACACGTACAGTAGGGGGAGCACACAAGGACACAAAAGTTGCTTAAAGTTGTTAATGTATGTTTTATAGTGTAATAATATATATCTGCAAAGTAACTTGTAGCTAAAGTTTTCAAATAATTTGAGTGGAGTAAAAGTACAATATTTGTCTCTGAGATGTAATGTAGTAGAAGTAAAAGTATTAGGACCTAAGCTAAATGGCTACTTCTATTTCCAGTAGTATGATTTCAAAATAAAATATGTGTGGAATGATCACATTACAAATAGTACAGACAAAACAAAAACTCTTTTGAAATGTGCACCATTTTGAGAGGAAACTGATTTCTATTGAGGCTGCTTGACGATGTGCGTTCTGCTGTGCGTAAAAACAGACATATTATCGAATATAAACACAAGACTTTGGGGCAAAACAACTTCTGTGACCACCCTGCGTTGGGGCCCAATGTTGGCTTGTTACGCCTGTCCTAGGCACACACACACCATGGGGCTAAAGCAACGGTCTTCAACAGGGGGTCCTCAAAGTAGCTACAGGGGGTCCACTAAATATTTGTGTGATGGAGAACATTAGCCGAAAATAGCAGATCTACAAGCTCACAACGCCTTGCGCTGCACACAAACAGCTTGCCAGCTGGCTTTTATTTGACTTTTATGTGGACAAATATTAGATTTTCCTGGCCAGTCTAAAACCTTCCCCTGAGTTCCAAGATAGCACACACACACACACACACACACACACACACACACACACACACACACACACACACACACACACACACACACACACACACACACACACACACACACACACACACACACACACACACACACACACACACACACACAGGTCAATAAGAGAGCACTGCAGCCAACAAATACTGTATATGCCCACTTTATCCATGAACGCAGGCTACGCTGTAAAATCCTCAGTGCTTGTTTAACTCTGAGAGCAAACAAATGGACCCCCAGGGGTCTTTGAGGAGATTCCAGGGGGTCCCCGGCTAAATGATTGATAGTTGCTTGCCAATCCACTTTCAATGTCAGTCAACCGCTGAAAATGATTTGTTTCCTCTTTTAATTTCATATGATTATATTATTAGTTATTGGTGCAACGGAAATCACTTGCACAAGAGATAATATGCACAGGGGATTATGTTTCTAGATCTACTGCTACTTAAACTACCACATTTTTGTTATTAACCCATTAAATCCGGGGACGCATCTCTGTAATTTTTTGATTTATGTGGCTATTCAAAAATAGCAGATCTACAAGCTTGTAGATCTGCTATTTTTGAAAAATCTTGAACATTTGTGCAAATCTTTGAATATATATATATATATATATATATATATATATATATATATATATATATATATATATATATATATATATATATATATATATATATATATAAATATATATATATATTTTTTTTAAAAGCTAACATTTGTAACTCACATCTTTGCTTCTGGGGAGGTCCCTGAAACAAAATATTTGACAAATGTTTACAAAATATTTTACCAAATTTTACAAATTGTCAATTTTTTTCAGAAAATAGCAGATCTACAAGCTTGTATATCTGCTATTTTTTAATAGCCAAAGAAATCTAAACATGACACAGATGCGTTCCCGGTCTTAATGGGTTAAACAAACATTGCCATGGACCTTAGGTATGTATATGCAGTACATTGTGTGTATTATATTAGGATATTTGGCATTTTCCTTGTCATTTTCATTCGCTATTCTTTACCTCTTTCTTCAAACTCCAAATCATGGGAGTTTGTGCAACAGAGAATTTCACACACTTTCTTTTAATACCGGTAAACCTGTGATGTGACAATAGAGTTGAACCTGAATCTGAGGAGAGATCGTGCACTTTCTATTGACTGAACTGTTTTGGAAATACAACTTATTAAAACGTGTTTCTGGAGAAAAGAAAAAGTCCTCCGAGAACACTCCTCAAAGATTTTGCACGGATTCTCAAACGTTCTCAGCTCAAAATACCTCTTCGGAGAAAAAACCAAAACAACTGGTGCTTGATATGTTTTCTCAATACAATATCCAACAAATTGATATTTTTGGGTACACCAAAATCCCATTTGAATCACACTAGCTCTGATTTGGGGGGCCAGATTGTTATGTTTCTGTTACATTATTGGTCCCTTCATCAGTTTAAAACTTAAAACATAAAAGGGTGCATTCCATAACTTATTTTAATGAATAAAATGTTGTTTTATCCAATATGTAAGTCAGTATGTTCATAGAATATAACTACATATGCATGGTAGAGTATGTTAATACAATATAACTAGTCCACCTGTATGGTAGAGTATGTTAATACAATATAACTAGTCCATCTGTATGGTAGAGTATGTTAATACAATATAACTAGTCCATCTGTATGGTAGAGTATGTTAATACAATATAACTAGTACATATGTATGATAGAGTATGTTAATGCAATATAATGTGGTTGGAGCTGGTCTCTCTACTCTTCCATTGAGACATTTGGTGTCGGGTAATAGGACGCCTAATGGTTGACGAGTAGTACTGCCCGGAGCTCATACGCGCAACATCTCTCCTGGCCTAGTGCCGATTCCCTCTTGCGGGAGCGGTAAATGCTTACAAAAGGTATAGGACAGGAGACGTAGGGATTCAAGCCCCCATGCTGTGCCTGAACAAAAACACAAAGCAAACTGTTGTCAGTGGGTGATTATGTCCTCGCCAACTGATCCTAACCCATCAAGAACGGGAACACATCTGTGTAACCACTTTAACCATTATTTTGTACTTTGGCTATTCAAAAAAATAGCAGATCTACAAGCTCATAGCGCGGCACAGAGTGCCGCACTATGAGCTTGTAGATCTGCAATATTTTTAATCCGTGAAAATGTGTGCAAATCTTTGAATATATAGATTTTTTATAGCGAACATTCTTAACTCAAATCTTTACTTCTGGGGGGTCCCTGGAACAACATATTTTGAGATGGGGTCCGCGGCCAAATACATATAATTTTGGGGGTCCTTGACATGAAAATGTTTGAGAACCTCTGATTATAGCAACAGTAACACGATTTAAAAAAAGTTAGGATTTAGAAGACATTTGTAGAATCCCCCAGAAGCAAAGATTTGAGTCAGAAATGTTTGCTTTAAAACATATTATTTTCCACGATTAAAAGTAAATAAATAACAGATCTACAAGCTCATAGCGCGGCACTCGGTGCCGCGCTATGAGCTTGCAGAGAAAGAAATCTTAAAATGACACACATATGCGTTCCCGGTCTTAATGGGCTAAGCGCTGCTCAGTCACCGCTATCCCACAATGCATTGGGTGTGAATGGCTGGAGGACTGAAAGGGTGTTCACAATGCAGTGTTTTCCCTAAAGCGTGGCAGGAGGCTCAAACGCCATGCGGTATAGGTTGGCTGCAGGACGTGGAATTTGGAATGCTGCAAGTGGGCCACCAAATAATTAGGGAAACATATACTATTTTAATGATCATTTTACCCATTAAGCCCCAGAGGACGATTAAATGCCTTCTAAATCAGCAGTTTTCACACTTTCAAGATTTTTCAAACAAACATGTTTAAAAAATTGCGGATGTACAAGCTTGTGTATCTGCTATTTTTGAATAGCCAACGCTAAGATCTAAAATGACGCTTTCCCGGGTTTAATGGGATAACAATGATAAAAAAAAAGAAACAAAATCTTTTAAAACTAAATTAATGATTACTGGTGGAAAGATGCTAATGAGTCTCCTAACCGGAAATGCACCCGGTCATCAAATTATTGGCTTCGGAATGCGACAAAAACAAAAAAATCTCTGTGCATTCAATTCTTCATAAGAAATATTTTCGGAGAACTATTTCGTTAACACTGAGGATTGTCCAGTTCCGATCGGGGGTCCCGGAGATGAACAATCATATCAAACGGGGGTCTGTGTGCTTTTTAAACAGATAGATAGATAATCATGGCCGCAACAATGCCATGTAAAACAATGCAGTGTTGTATAGGATGTACACTACAGGTATGGCGGATGCTTCCACCGCGGTGATATGATCTGTGTGCTGCAACCCAGTGGAGACATACATGTGCTGCCATGGCATCTACATCTGATCTATGAAACCACACGCTGTCACTGCATGCCGAGCTGAAACCATAGACGTTGCAGCAGACTGCACACACACACATGCACACACACACACACACACGCAGTACTGTCAACAAAGGCAAAATGGAACATTCATTAGCAGCCTTTGCCACGTGTGATGTGCCCACCCTTTGTGTTTGGTAATGCAGAGTATGGGGAAGGTGGGTGGGCGGCTGTGTGTGTGTGTGTGTGTGTGTGTGTGTGTGTGTGTGTGTGTGTGTGTGTGTGTGTGTGTGTGTGTGTGTGTGTGTGTGTGTGTGTGTGTGTGTGCGTGCGTGCGTGCGTGCCTGCAATCATGCACACAAATGGGCACGTCTGCTTTGCCCAAAAGCATGACCCAATATGAATGTATGTTTTATAGCGTAATAATTTATATCTGCAAAGTAACTAGTAACTAAAGTTTTCAAATAATTGTAGTGGAGTAAAAGTACAATATTTGGATGCGAGATGTAGTGGAGTAGAAGCAAAAGTATTGGAGATTGGAAATACTGAAGTAAAATACAAATACCTCAACATTCTACATTCTACTTAAGTACAGTACTTAAGTAAATGTACTTAGTTACTTTCCACCACTGCACGCACACACACGCAAGAACGCACGACACACGCACACAAACAACGTTACACCTGTGCACGCGACGTGCTTGCAAAATGCAACATGCAGGTGAAGTTGCCATGTGAACTTGACGAAGCCACACTCGTAGGCCCTCTCTCTCTCTCTCTCTCTCTCTCTCTCTCTCTCTCTCTCTCTCTCTCTCTCTCTCTCTCTCTCTCTCTCTCTCTCTCTCTCTCTCTCTCTCTCTCTCTCTCTCTCTCTCTCTCTCTCTCTCTCTCTCTCTCTCTCTCTCTCTCTCTCTCTCTGCGTCGTGCATCTTTTTCCGGCATGTTTTACACTCATAATGAAAACGCTCCCCCACCGTCGCCACTCTCCCCTCCCCTCCGCACGTTCCCCCTAATGAGATGAATTAGCGCCTCGCAACAGATGCATGGAATATACACTAATGGCCACCATCTGTCAGTCATCTCTGGTGGAGAGACAAGAGTGAGAAAACGCTGTGCTAAATCCCACCACAAGCCCCCCCCCCCCCCCCCAACACCCATGCTAAGAGAGAGAGAGAGAGAGAGAGAGAGAGAGAGAGAGAGAGAGAGAGAGAGAGAGAGAGAGAGAGAGAGAGAGAGAGAGAGAGGCGGTCCATTCACAACGTGCCTCAAGCCTGATTTCGACCACCATGTGTCAGTTGCCGTAAATAGCCGCTCTGCAAGAATTCCCGGACACACAGACGTAGATCGTCTATTTCCGGCAACTAATACACTAGATTCAAGTAGATAGTTGTTCCTTATACTTGGAGTACAACGTTTTGCCATTTTCAAATGTGATGCTTTGTATGGTCCTGTCAATGAATGACAAACCAGTCAGTTCAGTAATGTTTTCAGTACCTTTTTACACAAATCATTATCAGTCCCTCTTGAGACCAGCCATGCTGTTGCGGCTTTAAAGGCGTACTGTAGTTCACCCAATTCATGGAGTTTTTTTGTTGTTGTCGCATTCCTGAGACAATCATTGTATGACCGGCGGTCTCTCCGGTAGGAGACTCAAAGAGACTCCTTTGAGTCTCCTACCGGATACATTAGCATCTCTCCGCTGGTCATAATTTGTTTGGCTCAGGAATGCGACAAAAACTAAACAATCTCCATGAATTCAATGCTTCATGGGGTGTGTAATTGATAGAAAATAAGGATTTTTTTGTGTGAACTACTCCTTTAAAACGGCGGCACTGACGCAAAAGACATGAGGCGGCGCAGGATCAGAAACGACTACGTTAGAGGTTCAGCCCAGGTTAGAAGGTTTGGGGATAAAACTAGAGAGGCGAGTTTTAGATGGTTTGGACGTGTGAAAAAGAGGGATGAGGGGGTACATCATTGAGAGAAGGATGCTGAAGATGGAGCTGCCAGGTAAAGAGGAGAAGAGGAAGGCCAAAGAGGAGGTTTATGGATGTGTTGAGAGAGGACATGCAGGTGGCTGGAGTGACGGCGGAAGACGGAGAGAACAGAAGCAGATGGAAACAGATGATCCGCTGTGGCGACCCCCGATGGGAAATAGGCCCTATGTATTATACAGCAGCCTTTTTTGGAACGAAATTGGGCCTCTTCCTTAGGTGTTACCAATGATACTAATGAAGGCTCCGTTTCCATTCTAGTAAGTCATAGTCAGGGTGCTGATATTTAGTGGTGGGAAAAAAAAAAACGATTTCGTTCACGTTCACGGCAATGATTCGTTCAAATGATTCGTTCACGTTCTCGTATTTTCTAGTGTAAAACACGGGAGCGTTTTTTTGTTTACGTCGCGCGTACAGCCCGCCCTCCCATCCTGTGTACGGGGGGAGGGGATGGGGGCATGAACGATGTGTGAACGTAACAGTTTCAGGAAGGGAACAAGCTTGTTCACGTTCACGGCGAGGAACTAGTTATTTTGAAAGAATCGATCATGACCGACACATCACTACTGATATTGCATGTTGGCTCACTGGAAACACTCTGCTACACCAGTGGGTCTCAAAGTGTGGTCCAGGGACTCTCATGGTTCCTTGGGGGGTTCCAAATGGCCCCTTATGTAACTCTGAGAGTGTACACAGGGGGTCCCCAGCGAAATTAGTTAACATAGGGTCACAATCCTTTTTAACCACTTAGCTTTAGCTATTCAAAAATAGCAGATATACAAGCTCATAGCTTGTATATATGAGCTTGTATGTCTGCTATTTTTGAAAAATCGTGAAAATGTGTGCATATCTTCGAATGTATATATATTTTAAAGCGAACATTTTGAACTCAAATCTTTGTTTCTGGGGGTCCCTGGCACAAAACATTTTCAGATGGGGGTCCGTGGCCAAATGCATATCAATTTAGGGGTCCTTGGCATGAAAAAGCCATTGTCCAGAGAGAGAGAGAGAGAGAGAGAGAGAGAGAGAGAGAGAGAGAGAGAGAGAGAGAGAGAGAGAGACAGATAGACAGAAGTATCAGAGCTGGCATGATGCGCCACACCATAATTTACAAGAGCGTGCCTCGTTCTGGAGTGCTGTTGTTGTTTTCTTTCCCTGTTTCCTATTTTTACCTCAGGGCCGCACGATGTGTTTTATACCTCTAAATAAAACCCACCGTGTACAAATATATGACCCAATTAGCCACCGCCACTTCCACGACTCGCAGCCTCGTCGGCGCTGAATTCCTGGCTGTTCATAATCACGGTCGACGGCAGGACGTTTTCGGGGGGGGAGGCCGTCAACAACGGCGGTAATTAACTGTGTTTCGCTGGGTCACGGACCCTCGTTAAAGTTAACCTCCTCCCCCCAAGGGCGTACAGTGGGTGAGGATGTTTTTGTCGAAACCATGTTCGGGTTTGCACTCCCATGCTCTAGTGTCACACGACAGGCGACAGCAGGAGAATGTGCATTTAACCACTTAAGACCTGCAGGCCGATTCTACAAAATGCATTCTAAATCGGTAGTTCTCACACTTTCGAGTTTATTCAAAAATACTTAAAAATAGCAGATGTGCGAGCTCGTATATCTGCTATTATTGAATAGCCAATGCTGAAATCTAAAATGACACAGATGCTTTCCCGGTTTTAATGGGTTGGCCACTTATTGCTCATACGTTGTCGAGCAGAGTTCCACATGCTAGCGACTTCTCTGTTTCCATTCTAAATATATCCAGCCGATGCTAAGGAGAGGCAACCCTATCGCCAGAGGAAACGTTGTCATTGAACGTTTCTCCAGAAACGTTCAATGACAACATTTCTGGACCTTTCTGGTCTTTTTGGGATCTTGTTATCTTTTAATTTTAAGGCCCTTATAATTTCACATTCTGTTTAACTAAAGGTCCTTACACACCAGGGCAATTTTTTTTAAAAACCTTATGAAGTCAATGCAAGCTTCCACACCAGTTTCGCGGAGCGAAAAAAGCGTCTTTTAATTATTCGGAACGAGTCCGAATTTTGCGTATATTCGCATATTCGCCGGTGTGTAACCGCCTTAAGTCTTTAATCTAAATCGTTTCCTTAAGTTCTTTTTAGCAGTTTTGCCTTTCCTTGAGTTATTTTAGGATTCCTAATTAGGGTTAAACATTTTACCTTTCTTTAAGGTTATGTTTTAGGCATGTTTAAAAACTATAATGAAATAAAATGACCAGTGAACTTTGTGAGGCATGTTCACTGGGGGCTGTGCACAGCCTTTTTTTTTCTTTTTCTTTTTTTTTATCAAAGTAATTAATTCTAGTGTTTTCCGTGGCTGGTCCCTTTTTAGAACTGGTTATGTTCTGAAGGTGGTGTGTGGCGACTATAAGCTTGTTCATTAATCTGACTGTTTTTAGGAAACTGTCCCTCACAGTAGAATCTGTGTGTGTGTGTGCGTGTGCGTGTGTGTGTGTGTGTGTGTGTGTGTGTGTGTGTGTGTGTGTGTTCGGTCTACCTGTGGGTTAGGGTTAAGTTTAGGTTTACGGTTAATGTTAATGTTAGGTTCGGGGTTAGGTTTAGGGTTCGTTAGTATATGCAACATTAAATCGACTCTACATGGTTCTCATCTGCGCACCACGTTCACATGCAGCGTATTTGGGATACAAAATGTTATCACTGTACTATTCTGCAAACCGTACAGTGACAACGTTTTCTCTGGCGCCGGCTCAACTCAACCCATTTAGACCATGTGGCCGATTCTAAAAACATCTTCTGAATCCTAACAGTGTTCTGAAAAACATTATATAGCTTATACATAGCGACATCTAAAATGACACAGATGCTTTCCCAGATTGAATGGGTTAATAAATGAAACAACTGACTAAAAGAGCAACAATGCTGTGCGGCTCAACTTCTTTTTTATCTGATCTCAGTTCATTTCGGGGGCCAGCACCTGTCTTCAAAGGGGTCGGATGTGCGCTGTACTCTTTTATATTGAATGGAGTGAAAAGCACAATATTTGCCTCTGATATGTAGTGGAGTAGAAGTCAAAGTATTGAAAATGTTAAAATACTCCAGTAAAAGTAATACAAAAAAACCCTCAAAACTGTTCTGAAGTTGGTTTCTGTCCACCCCTGTCTCCGTACAGCAGTGGTTCTCAAAGTGAGGTCCGGGGAGCCCAGGGGTCCTTGGTGGGGTTCCAGGGGTTCTTCAGGTAAAGTCATTTAAACCACTTCATCCATTTACACGTTGGCTATTCAAAAATAGCAGATATACAAGTTCATAGCTTGTATATCTTCTATTTATTTAATCTTCTCTTCTGGGGGTCCCTGGCACAAAAACAAATTCAGATGAGAATCCGCTGCCAAATACATATCAATTTGGGGGTCCTTGACATGAAAAAGTTTGCGAACCGCACTAGCATGCGACGGTATTTTTGATGAGAGTGCAACCCCAAACAATAGGACACCACACCGGGGGAGAATGAAAAGTACACAGAGGCAAAGGTATCTCCTTAAACAGGAGTGCAGAGAAATTAATTACCCTCCGCCAGCGGCCTCGCGGACCCTCCATGAGAACAAATGGAGCGGACCCCGGCAACAATTAATCACTATTTGCATGCAGTTTGGCCATAATTCTTTCTTAAGCGCTATAAGTAATGACAACAAGTTGGGAATTAATCACCAGGAGAGGAGAGCAGCGGAGGCGGGGGGGAGTTTACAAGAGACTTGAAAAGATTGGTATCCTGATATACAGTACAGGTTAATATATATGGTTTAGCTTTTTTTAATCATTTAAATTTGTTTTGACGTCATGTTTTCAATTTCAGCTGTAGTATTACTTTTCTTTTGACCCATTTTGGGCGGGAACTCCTATTTACCTTTCAGGGCGGGAACCCCTTTTGGGGTTCTTGTTGCACAGTATATAGCAACATAATTTAATTTTTGAATAAATATTTGAAGTTTTTCAGAAAACTCAGGATTTAGAAGGCGTTTTCAGAATCGGCCCTTAGGTCTAAATGAGTTAAAGTGGGTTCATTAGTTCTGTTTTATTTGTGTGAAAAAGGCTTAGTTTTATCAATTGTTTGTATTCATCATATCAGCAATATAATACAATTATGCCAGTATACATAGTTGCATCATGAATACAAATACAAATCGAAACAAAAACAAGATACATAATACATACAACACATACACAACTTAAAAACAACACAAAGGATCAAGAAAATAAAATAATAAGCAAACCCACCCACCCCTCCCAGGACAAACGATGCCACGAAAAGCACCATGCATACCTGTGCAGAGTTAGACCACTGTGTAAGGACAGCCTAAATAGAGCCCTTAAGCTTATCTGCAATGCTAGACCATACGTTAACGTTTCAGTGAAAAGGCTTAGTTTTAGGTTTTTGTTACAGTACTGAAGTTGTGAAGTCGTGATGTCGCCCCCTCTACCCCTGGGGTCACAGACATTTTTTTTACTATAGAAAATACCAGTGGTGTAAAGTAACTAAGTACATTTACTCAAGTACTGTACTTAAGTACAATTTTGAGGTAGGCTACTTTTACTTTACTGGCGTATTTCACTTTTACTTCTACTCCACTACATCTCAGAGGCAAATATTGTACTTTTACTCCACTACAATTATTTGAAAACTGTAGTTAGTAGTTACTTTGTAGATATAAATGATTACATTATAACACATACATTAACCACTTTAGCCCTATTTTATACCAAGCGAATTTGAAAATAGTCGATCTACAAGCTCACAACGCGTCGCACCGCAACACGTTGTGAGCTTGTAGATCTGCTATTTTCAAACATTTTAGTACTTTTACTTTTGGTACTTTAAGTACATTTTGATGTCAATACTTTTGTACTTTTACTCAAGTCAATTTTGAATTCTGGACTTTTACTTGCAACAGAGTATTTCTATATTGCAGTATTGGTACTTTTACTTAAGTAAAGAATTTGAGTACTTTTTACGCGATACAGTTTCAGTTAGTTATTGTCCGTGTTCCCTCGACTCGTTTTCAGTTGTATTTCAGTTAACTAAATGTTATTTATTTCAAATCCTAATTTGAGTGTAATAGCCCTGACATAACAATGGTCGTTGAGGATATTGCATGACAGTGAAACTAACAAGTCCTTCAGATCTGGAGTGAATTCAAAGCATAGCATAATAATCACAGATACAATACGGGCCTATTAACCTTGAAGTGTTTACAATGAGGGGGGGGGGGGGGGGGGTATTCGTTGAACACAAAAAGACAATTATCCACTGGGAATAACCTGTTCTTTTTGATACGGACGGCTGCGTATGATTGGCTAGCGCCAGGGAGGATCGCCATAAAGTCCCTGCTCCACCAATGGCGTGGGCGTACACACGTTTTCACTCGAGTGGATCTCATAAAACTTTGGTTATCTGTACACAGTAAAATCTGCAGTGTCCATTCACCCGCCTGTGACTCTGAGAGTGTGTACGGCTGCGACATGTTGTAGATCTGCTATTGTCAAATACAGTGGTGTAAAGTAACAAAGTACATTTACTCAAGTACTGTACTTAAGTACAATTTTGAGGTACTTTTACTTTACTGGAGTATTTCCAATTGTCTATACTTTTACTTCTACTCCACTATATCTCAGGGGCAAATATTGTACTTTTATTCCACTACTATTATTTGAAAACTTTTGTTACTAGTTACTATTTAGATATACATGATGATATTATGAAACATACATTAACCACTATTTTATACGTAGGCTATTTGAAAATAGACGATCTACAAGCTCACAACGCGTCGCACCGCGACGCGTTGTGAGCTTGTAGATCTGCTATTTTCAAACATTTTAGTACTTTTACTTTTGGTACTTTAAGTACATTAGGATACCAATACTTTTGTACTTTTACTCAAGCACATTTTTAATTCTGGACTTTTACTTGTAAGAGAGTATTTCTACGTTGCAGTATTGATACTTTTACTTAAGTAAAACATTTGAGCACTTTTTCCACCACTGTTCAAATAGCTGAAGTATTACACAAGGATATAAGTGGTTTACATCCGCTAAGTAAATAGCAACTACAGTTTTCAAATAATTGTAGAGGAGCAAAAGTACAATATGTGCCTCTCAGATGTGGTGGAGTAGAACTATAAAGTATCGACACATTGACATCAACATGTACTTAAAGTACCAAAAGTAAAAGTACTCATTATGCAGAATGAACTAAAGTCATTTAGTAATACAAATCTAAATCTAAAAAGCAAAGTAACTAAAGTTTTCAAATGATTGTAGAAAAAAAAAGTACAATATTTTCCTCAGATATGTAGTGGAGTAGAAGTAAGAAAATACTCCAGTAATGTAAAAATAGCTCAAAAGTACTTAAGTAAATGTAATTAGTTACTTTACACCACTGCTGACAGAATACATAGTCAGGTAACGACGGCATTAAAATCTTTAACCATCTGATCAAATGACATCTTCATTAAGTGTCTCTGTTTGTTTCTTTCTTTGTAATGGTGGTGGTTTTGGAGCAGATGATAATGATGATAACGGTGTGTGTACAGTACGCTCATAATCTGAGAGAGAGAGAGAGAGCGCATGGTGTCGCAATGTGCTTTATTGAGCAAACTCTCCGGAGCTTAAGCCATTTAGACCAGGAACGCATCTGTGTAACCCACTTTAACCATTATTTTATACTTTGGGCTATTCAAAAATAGCAGATCTACAAGCTTGTAGATCTGCTATTTTTGGAATAATCGTGAAAATGTGTTCAAATCTTTGTATATATATATATTTTATTTTTTTTCAAAGCGAACCTTTTTAACTAAAATCTTTGCTTCTGGGGGTCCCTGGACTAACATATTTTGAGATGGGGTCCGCGGCCAAATGCATCTCATTTTGGGGGGCCTTGACATGGAAAACGTTTGAGAACCACTGATATAGCAACAATATTTTTTTCATAAAAATGAAGACATTTGTTGAGACAATGTTCGCTCTAGAAAATAGATATTCAAAGATTAGCACACTTTTTAAAAAACAGCAGATCTACAAGCTCATAACGCACTCGGTTCCACGTTATGAGCTTGTAGATCTGCTTTTTTTCAATAGCCCAAAGTATAAAACAATGGTTATAGCTCATATCACACAGATGTGTTCCCGGTCTTAAATGGTTAATAAAACACGCCATCAGCATGCCATCGTCTCTCCCTCTCCCCCCCTCTCCCTCTCCCTCTCCTCTCTCTCTCTCTCTCTCTCTCTCTCTCTCTCTCTCTCTCATTTGCATGGCCAGTGCAAGGCGTGCGGCGGCTGCAACAATCCATTAGCACGGTGGAGAGAGAGAGAGCGAGAGCGAGAGAGAGAGAGAGAGAGAGAGAGAGAGAGAGAGAGGGAGAGAGAGAGAGAGGGGGACGCTCGCCCTGGATCTCCATGCAAATAAGTGTGAAATTGCCACTGCAATCAGTCATGCAAATCACGGGGAGGCGTGTTTCTCTGTCTGCTCGTATCGTTGTTTAGAAGAAACACACAGAGGAGGTGTGTGTGTGTGTGTGTGTGTGTGTGTGTGTGTGTGTGTGTGTGTGTGTGTGTGTGTGTGTGTGTGTGTGTGTGTGTGTGTGTGTGTGTGTGTGCGCAAGTGTTTGTGCAGATCTACAAGCCCACGACGCGTTGTGAGCTCGTAAATCGGCTATTTTCGATGCATGTTCCCCCCAGAATAGTGATGCTGCATGGGGCTTAAGTGGTTAAACGTCAAGTATAAAGTTATTTTCAATCTGTCCTAATGGAAACCAATACTTTTTCACGTTTTCCTCGTGACATAGCCTACTGTATCTTAGGGGGAAAGATTCACATATTTACATATCATAATATGACATGAATGTAAGGTGCTATAAAGTAATTCAGGGGTACCGTGGATGACAAAGTTATCTAGCCCGTGTCAGCAGCCGTTAACCCATTCAAACCGGGAACGCATCTGTGTCATTTTAGGTTTCTTTGGCTATTCAAAAATAGCAGATCTACAAGCTCACACCGCGGCACTCGGTGCCTGACTGAACCCCTAACTGCTCCAGATGAGCAGGTTGGTGCCTCGCATGGTTTCCTCCAACATCAACATGTAAATGGGTGAATTCGGAGTACAATTGTAAAGCGCTTTGAAAGGTCGGAAAGTCCAGAAAGGTACAATATAAATGCAGTCCATTAACCAAATTCTTTAAAAAAAGATTAACCCATTTAGACCTGAGGCCGATTCTAAAAACGCCTTCTAAGACCTAACCATAGTTTTCTGAAAACGTTCAAATTCTAACTAAAAATAAAAAATAAAAAATGATGTTACTATATTATAGCAACAGCTAATGAGACACAGAGGTGGCATCCGGATTGAAAGGTATAACAACGTATAGGTAGCAACAGGTCTCAATGTTAAAACAAATCCCACAGCTGATATCAGGAACAAAAGAAGGCACTTGACTCATTTCACTCGTACGAGAGACAGAGCAAACAACCCCTCATTATGCCGACGCCAGTCAGTGTTGATTTTGACTTTGTCAAGTTTTAGTCGACTAAATCGACAGTTGATTTAGTCAACTAAAATGTATTTTGGTGGGCCTTGATGGAGTCAAAATGGCTGATTTTACACTTGGTTGCATGCTGAAAATAGCCGATCTACAAGCTCTTGTAGCTTGTAAATCTGCTATTTTCAGAGCACAACACCCGAGCGCAACCAAACATAAAATGACATGTGTTTTAGTTCTACTGGATCTCTTCTCCTCTAGTCCCTCCCTACCATTTTAGTCTAGTTTTTATTTGTTAACGAAATTGACAATATATTTAGTCATAGTTTTAGTCATCATAGCTCAGTTTTTATTCCGTTTTTATTTCGTTTTCGTCAGTAAAAAAAGGTAGTCGACCATTTTCGTCGTCGTAATAGTCGATGAAATCAACCCTGCCATCACACCGCTTTTACTCTTTGACTGCGGATTCTGCCGAGGCGCAGCTTGCCAATGACGAGAATGACGTAATTAGTATTTTCGGTGGTTTTCCA
>NC_137615.1:48564996-48580042 GCF_963280865.1 Gymnoscopelus braueri
CAAAGAATATTAACCGTGAATATTATATAAAATGACACAGTTTATGAATTCAACGTATCACTCTCTTAAAATAATGATACAGGAAGTGGTAATTGCACAACAGCATGCTGGCAGCTCAGCTGCAACAACAGGAATCATTTCTTGAAATTCCAAGGCGTTCACATGAAACGCAGTCTGGGATTGTTTTGAGCTTACATCAGTGCAGCGGGGCTCATCGATGGGACCGTGAGGAAATTGCAAGTGAGCCCCCGAATAATTGGCAACGCACAACGATTTTAATAATATAACGTTACATTTCACTCTTTCTCAAAAAAGTGTTTCAAGTATCAAAATCAATGGATTGACCATTAAAATAAATTATGCTCGAAAATGCACGTGGCCCACCCACCTGACCACTTAACTGTTAAGTCAAAGTTTTTATTTGAGGTAATAACTCATTGTATAGCTCTACTGTCGTGGGCAGAAACCATGTTAAAAAAAAACAACACAATACTGCCTCATCAAAGTTGGTATGGTGACTTGACTTTATACATTGTCAGACACTTGAATGTGTCCTTATATTATCATCAAGTTAACCAAATACAGCTCAGGTGGAGTTAGGAGGTTGTTCTATGTTAAATTGGGGATTGGTTCTGTTTCCGTCTGACTTCGTCATTCTAATCAATGATGGAAAAAACAAATAACTCCAAAGTAGGAGTTAGGTGGTTTGACCGACAGCTTTGAGGCTCCAATGGAGTTAGGAGGTTTAGTCAGAAGCACTTTTTAATACTTTTCATTGGTTGAATATGTGTAAAACCTATACACAGACGCAACGGGTGTTCCAATAGCACTGATTTATGAAAACAAAATGGAGTTAGCTGGTTTCTGCCAGCGACGATATAAAAGACGACTTTTGAATAATCTCTTTGTTGGGTCACACGTCTTGGGAAACTTTTTGAAACTTTTAGAAGATTTACGCCTACAATGACATGCCCTAAATAGGGAAGCCAGGGTTAATGTGGCTAGGAGGTGGTCCCCATCACGACACCCTCCACCTGCAGCCTAAAAAAAGACGCCCCGCCGTCACTTCCCTCCTGTACCACAAATTGCCCGATACGCACAATGACAGCCATCGCAGTGTGTCTTCTGTGCACGACAATTAACGCAGCAGCGGTAAAAAAACAGAAAGCGAGGTCAGATATAATTAAGACACGCGTGCCGCTGAGTTATAATTGCTAGTCTAAAGCGAGTAATTAAATCATTCAAAGTGAACCACGCAGACAATGACAGACGTTCTTTCTTTCTCTCCCCCCCCCCCCCCTCCCAACGCCGCCATAGAGAGGGGGGTTGTGGGTAAGAAAGGTATGCTTTGCTACTCTCTGTGACACCGCCTCTGGGACCTCTAACACACACACACACGCACACATGCGCGTGCGCACACTCGCACGCACACAGTCAGTTTAATAAAATAGAAAAAAAAAAAAAAAAAATAGGCAGATTTTATGCTTGTCAGTCTGGCAAGAAATTGTTAGCATTGAGGGCAGGCTTCTTACACTCAAAGGGAAAAAGCGGCGAACACTCCCACGAGCTTAGACGGCTAGAGAGATCGAGAGAGACATACAGAGAGAGAGAGAGAGAGAGAGAGCCTTCATCTCTCCCTTTCTTCTGTGGGAATCAGAGGAGTTCAGACGGAGGCTTAAGGTGCACCTAATTGATGGAGCAGAGCTGTGCTCATTAAGATCCATGCAGTGAGACTGGCTGTCAGGCAGAAAGAGAGAGAGAGAGAGAGAGAGAGAGAGAGAGAGAGAGAGAGAGAGAGAGAGAGAGAGAGAGAGAGAGAGAGAGAGAGTGAGGGGAGGGAGGGGGGCATTAAGCCAGTGGCAGAGGCATTATCAGTCTATATTTCAGAGGTTGTCAGCGGGGGGGGGGGGGAGGGGGGCTCCCGGTCACCATCGTGTCCTCGGGGTGTCATTTGCCGAGCTGCGGCGTAGGGGGCGGGGATGAAAGAGGTGACGTTATGAAACAAAGGTAAAACAGTATAGGCCCCTCGCCGCCGTCACCCCTGTGTGCGCCCCGAGACGCGGTGGGAGGGATTATTCACCATGATGACGGGAGGGGGGGAGAGGGGGAGAAATTGCATTTTAGTTCCCAGTTGGCATACCAGATAACCTTACTCCCCCATCCTGCTAACAAGCCATGCCATGATTTGTACGTATACTTGGGGTCGAGCATCGCGTGTCGGAAACGGGCGATCTAGAAGCTAGAAGGCTGATCTAGAAGCTAAGCAATGCGTTGCATCGCGCATCTAACGCAAGCCGTCCGCGGCCTCTGGAGTGACGCTGCATGGCGGCGTCGCGGACACTGTGATTGGTTTTCAAAACCGTTACAATAACCCCTTATTGCACGCTTTCTGACGAAGCAATAGAACTTTGAACCTGTCTGACTCCCACCACCGACGCGGAGGCGAGGCTTTTTCCCCTGGAGGAATTGCAAAAACACATTTTCGCTCACCTGGCGTTCTTGACATTAAAGAAAAAAAAAAACAACATATAGAAAAAAAAGAGAAAAAAGCTTCCCAATTAGGGGAAGCGCAGGGGCTCCGGCACAACTAGCTCGTTTTAACATTTCCGCCGTGAAATCGCTCGGGGAAATTGACCTTCTCATGGCCGACGGTGAAAGCAACCTTGAGGGGCCCCTGATGGCATCGAGTCCTGTTGGCAGTCATTTGTGTGGATGGAAATAAAAATAACAAAAAATGAACGGGTGGAGGAAATAGACAGAAATATTTATAGTGCTGACTGCCTCTCAGTTGCATTCGATAAAAGGGGGAGGGGGAAAAGTGCCTTAGTCTTGGCTGTCAGGCGTCAGGTGGTTCTCAACCTGTGGGTCGGAAAAAAATAATAACAAAATAAACGTTTTGTGTCAAGATTTACAGTAACACAAAACAACAGCCTTCTTTAAATGCATTTAAGAATATTTATCAACTCGGAAAAAAAACCTGCATAAACTAATATAATTGTTTAACCCATTAACTCTTTCAGTGCCAAGAGTATTTTCATAAAGTACTCCCCCAGTGCCAGCAATTAGCGTTTTTTTTTTTTTGTAATTTTTCATTCAAATAAATGATCTGATTGGGTTTTTAAACCCATAATACAGTTCTACAAGTAGAGGGCAACAAATCGACACATTGATGACCTCGCTGGCTCACTCACCCCCTCCCAAACAGGCTCACGTCATATCCGGTCATAACCGGATGTTGACATTTTCGACAATCGGATCGGGCTAAATTACGATGCGATACACGACTACGATGACTGATCGTCACCCAGACCAAAGAGAGTAGACGTGGACCTCTCCGTTCGCTTTTTATACCGTGTGAAAAACCGTGACTTTCCCTATTCTGGCCGAAAATCACCGGAGAAAAACAACGTGACCCGGAAATGAAATTTTTTTTTTACATCCGGCTCCGGGTGAGTCTGAAGGAGTCAGGAAGCGAAAGTGATCATGAAAAATAAACAGAATAGCGCGACCACAGTCAAAAGTAAAAACTCGGGATTTCTCGTGCTGGCACTGAGGGTACTCGGGAAAAACTCGGGATATCTCGGGGCGTGGCACTGAGAGAGTTAAGACCTGGAACGCATCTGTGTCATTTTTTTATTTGAGCTGAAAAGCATTATTTTATACTTTGGCCATTCAAAAATAGCAGATATAAGAGCTCATAGTGCGGCACCGAGTGCCACGCTATGAGCTTGTAGATCTGCTATTTTTTTTTAAATGTGTGCAAATCTTTGAAATCTCTGCGTGTGTGATATGCCACCAAAAGTGTGCTGAAAGGTTGACACCAGTGAGTCACTGGAGGTCAACGCTGTGACACGTGGAAACTACCAACAGCTTCCTGGTTTTCAGCCTCTACCCTCGGTGGACGGGATATCGTGACAGTGTCCTTGTTCACTCTGTGTTTGTGGCAAAAATATCGATATTGATGTCAGAAACTATGAGTCGGGTTGATGTAATGGACCATATAGGCGTGAATGGCCAAAGCTTGTCCTGCAAAAGGCATCATGGGAAATGGACGAGCACAAAAAAGACAAACAAACAGACTCTTTCAAATAAAGATTGGTAAATATATTTTCTACAAAAGAGCACGTTTTCGGAAACGTCAAGTAGCCCATTGGTTCTCAAAGTGGGGTCCGGGGACCCCCAGGGGTCCTTGAGGGGGTACCAGGGGGTCCCCAGCTAAATGGGTTTCATATTATATAGCAACACAATCATTTTAACATTTTATGCTTTGGCTATTCAAAAATAGCAGATCTACAAGCTCATAGCGCGGCACTGAGTGCCGCACTATGAGCTTGTAGATCTGCTATTTTTGAAAAATCGTGAAAATGTGTGCAATTCTTTGAATATAATTATGTTTTAAAGCGACATTTGTGGGTACAATATTTGCTTCTGGGGGTCCCTGGAACAACATATTCTGACATGGGGGTCCACGGCCAAATGCATATCATTTTGGGGGTCCTTGGCACGAAAAGGTTTGAGGAAAGATGCCATGATTATTTTACTCAAAAGCCCTAATTGATGCAGTGAAACTGAAATGTTTGTGGCTGTAAGAGTTAATATTTTTCAAGCTGTTCTACAGAAAGTAATGCAAAGATTAATGTGTTACAATAGATACTCCTCCAGCCCTTAGCAGACAAGGGCTTAAAAGCCTGTGTTTAAAATGGTCTTAAATGGCCTGTCTCAAATGAGGTTCATTTGGACAGTTTTTTATGTTATATTGTTTTTTTCTATGTTGCTGTCATTGTATGTTTTCATTGGACCATGAGTCTGCAATAAAGTTGTTTGTTTGTTCGTTCGTTCGTTTGTGCGTTCGTAACTTTGACAGCAAAATTAAATAATCAAAGTTGAGCCAAGCTTTGACCGCAAAGAAATGAGCCTAAATGGAACATAAACATTGTTCCAGAAACATTTTAACTCTATAAAATTGACAAACTATTAAGTCATGCTACAGTGTTGCAGGCAGCGTGCTATACAGCCAGATGCACTGAACAGAGCAACCATAATGAGAATAGGTCATCCACACACCTGCACTGCATTACTGATCATCAGGGGAGGGGGGGTGGGACCTAGAACCCACAAACTCCATGGGAGTACACACCTGGCTGAACTGAACCAAAAACTCTGAGGCCACCAGTGGTGCAAAACAACCCAATACATTGCCAGAGGAAATGTTGTCACCGGACATTTCTCCAGAAACGTTCAATGAAAACATTTCTGGACCACAAAAAACATTGCATGTACATTAGGTATGTTGCAATGTCAATGTTTCGGCCTATGGTTAGGTTTGGGACTTAAAGCTTAGGGTTTAAGGTTAAGTTTAGGCATTGGACAGTCAGTCCTTTGTGACTGACCCCAATATGAGAACTTAAGACCTGCATTGTCTTTTCTCGTATATGATCTGATTGCTCTGTACTCTGGTACAGACTACTGTGTCGGATTACTGTTGACCGTAACTGTTCACTCATATGATGTATTCACTCATACTGTAAATTCACAGTTGTACATACAAACAGTATATCGTCGGTGTCCGGGACGAACCAGCTAACTCCATTTTTAGCTTTTTTTTTTTTTTTCATAAATCAACGCTATTGAACACCCTTTACGTCTGTGTAAAAAAATCTAAACATTTGAACCAATGAAAAGTATTAAAAAGCGCCTCTGACGAAACCTCCCAACTCCATTGGATCCTCAAACTGTCCGTCAAAAACAAACAACTCCCCTCTCTACTCTGCTGCAGCCTTTTCACAACACAGAACAGAGCGCGCTGCGCAGTGAACGAGGAGGAGTATCACGTTAACAAACTCCCCGTAGTCTGTTAAAACTATGCAGTATACCTGTTTATCAAACTTAGCACTGACGGTAATGTTATGAAAACAAGTAATTATATTTCTAAAATCTATGAAGTGTTTAATGAAGAGAGCAATGTGACAAGAAGAAAGGAGTTGATAGCATTTCTGTCGCGAATCGCGCTAGTTCTACTGAAACTCCAATTATGTGAACCCCTCTTTGCAAAAGTTATTGTAATATTTAAAGTCCTGTTTATTATTGTTGGCCTATATAAGTGTCATGAAGCATCAGGGCATTAATTCACACGTTGTTGTGATGCATTGTGAGCTTGGAGATCCATTGTTAGCTTTTGGAAATTTGTACCCTTTTGAAACCTCCCTCAGCAGCAAGTGGAGCTATTGTTGTTTGGACACCTAACTCCATTTCAGCTTGATTTCTGCTCGTCTGAAACTACTATCTCGCTGGATTTGGGTAAAGTGGTGATAATATAATGACACATGCAAGTATCTGACGATATATAAAGTCACTATACCAACTTTGATGAGGCAGTATTGCTTTGTTTTAAAAATATAAGGTTTTCTTCATTTCCTGAAAAAGGTATATTTTGTTTTTTCGTTTCCTGAACAATGAGCGTTTTGGAGTTAGCAGGTTCGGGCTGGACAGCAGAGATATTCAATCGCCACTGGTGATTTACTGTACATTTACTTCAAAACCAGTGCTTATTATGTCTATTGTCAGAATCCAAGTGCAACGATTGTATTGTATTATGTTGTATTTTATTCTCATTTAACGTTGTATCTTTATCCATCTTGGCTGCCTGCCTGCACCTGTACTATCTTTCATTCTCACTGCTGTTGCTGCTATGACACCCGAAATTCCCTCGGGGATCAATTATCTCATGAAAGTGCTGTGCGGTGGCCTGCACTCCCTACACCATGTTACACTGTATGAAGGTTTCTCAACCTGGTCCCGATGGACCCTTATATACTGCGTTCACACTGGCAGATACCAAGCTAAATAAAAAAAGTGACGCTGCATAACTGTTGCCGAGTCGCTGTTGAAGTGTTCGTCAACATTCCATCCATCCATTGAAACTGAATGGTAGCATGTAGCTTAGTATCGTCATGTTGCTGGCTTCCATTGCAAACGAATGGTAGCCTGTGTAACATAGTATCTTCATGGTGGAGGGGGTAGAAAGGGCCGGGTTAAAAGAAGACAAAAAAGAAGGAAAAAAAACAGAGCAAAAGACCAGACGGTAAGCTTGGCGCGGCATTCATATCCTAGCTACGGCTACACTATGAAAGAGCAACAATAACGCCGCCATTCTGACATGTAACATTTATTCCACATGTTTTTTTTTCCGGGGGGAAATTTGGAAAAGAAAAAAAAGCAATTTCACATTAAACTATCTGACACAAGGAGCATTGAGGGAGGGGGGGGGGTGGTTCCTAACAGCCACTGGCCAACTGGAGCGAGACATGTGCACGCACGCACGCACGCACGCACGCACGCACGCACGCACGCACGCACGCACGCACGCACGCACGCACACACACACACACACACACACACACACACACACACACACACACACACACACACACACACACACACACACACACACACACACACACACACACACACACACACACACACACACACACACACACACACACACACACACTTCGCCAAGTTAAAAGGGATGGAGCGGATGAAATTTCAAAGCCTCTACCCTGCAGACACGGACTCTGCTTTGTACACATCAGCGCAGCAATGTTCAAATATTCCAGTCTGACCCATTCCAGCCCTGTGCTCCCCCCCCTTCCCCCCGCCCACCCCCCCCTCCGTACCCGCACTATCAGACATGGCTCTGCTGTGATTAATGAGACAACCAATCCAGAGGAAAAGGGCTCCTTGGCACAAACGCGCGAGGAACGCGCGCAGCGCACGTGCACGTGCCTTCACGTGTGTGTTTGAGGGTGTGTGAGTGTGTGTGTGTAGAGTTGTACGACAACCGATCCGGAAGGAAAAGAGCTCCGTGCAACACAGACACAGACACAGACACAGACACACACACACACACACACACACACACACACACACACACACCGTGCATGTGCATGTGCATGTTTTTGATGGTGTGTGTGTATGTGTGTGTGCCAGCGTGTGTACAATACATACTTATACTTTATGTGTGAACACTCACACGTGTGTGTGTGTGTGTGTGTGTGTCTGTCTGTCTGTCTGTCTGTCTGTCTGTCTGTCTGTCTGTCTGTCTGTCTGTCTGTCTGTCTGTCTGTCTGTCTGTGTGTGTGTGTGTGCGGAAGTGTACTCACAAGCACGTGGCACATAAAAGCCAGCGTCTGATCGCCGCGTGCATCTGCCCAGATCCCTTTTGCTCTTCCACCCCCCCCCCCCCCTTCCCCGTGCTGGTGCTTTTGTAAGTTCAGCGAAGCTAAAACTGTACTTAATTAAAAATGTGTCTCAGAGTCCTCCATTTCCCATGATGACTTGCTGCAGGCGGTACAACAACAAAAAAAAAAGAGGGAAAAAAGCCAAAAGACACGGCAAGATAAGGCGAGAGAGAGAGAGAGAGAGAGGGGGAGAGGGAGAGAGAGAGAGAGAGAGGCGTTTTAAATGTACTACTGTATAAGCGGACATCCACCTATTAGGGTTGACATCATTATAGGGCTCATTGTGGGGAGCGGCGAGCACCAGTGTTGCCAGATTTTGCCAGAGAAATAAGCAACCAGGTCTATAAAAAACATGCCCAAAATAAGTGACTATTAATAGGCCACATGAGCACTTTAGACCTTTATATGCATCGGCTATTTGAAAATATCCGATGCATATCCGGTAGGACACTCTGCAAATCTCCAACCAGTCTCCTACCGCCGGTCATCAAATTATTGGTTTAGGAATGAAACTAAAACAACAAAAAAATGCCAGGCTTCATGGGGTGTGTAATTGATGGAAAATAAGTCATTTTTGGGGTGAACTACTCCTTTAAATGGGACATTCTGCACAATGAGCACATTAAGTATATTGTGATGCTAATACTTTTACTCAGGTACATTTTGAATACCGGACTTTTACTTGTAAAAGACTATTTCCATATTGAAGAAACGTCCTTTTGCACACCTACGGAGATGGACAGGTGCGTCGGAGTAATGAACTTGAATAGTAGAAGAACGGGGGAAGAGGGAGTCTCGCACACTGTCTTCACTTTAATACAAAAAAAAATGTAATGGTAAAGATACAACGTTTCAGTCACTCAGGCATGGTGAAGGTCAGAGTGACCAAAATGTATCTTTACCATTAGAAATGTTTTTGTAAGTAAAGACAGTTTGCGGGACTCCCTCCTCCCCCGTTTCTTCCACATTGCAGTATTGAAACTTTTACTTAAAGGGATTCTAGGTAATTTGAAGCCTAAATTAAAAAAAATATTAATATATATATATTTTGCATTTTTTCCCCTCTATCAGCGACTATATAATGATGCTGGGGTGTTTTCCTGCATTGAAACACAGTCCTCTTTCTGAAATCCGTATTTTCCCTACTATTTATGTTTTGATATCCGGGTATCCGGTACGTAAATGAAATGAAGTCATGTGCGTGTATGCGCGTCCGTGTGAACTGTCCTATCAGCGTCCTCGCTCAATGTTCTGTGATTGACAGCGAAGGTTGGCCAATCAGGTGAGTTAAAGTGAAACCGAATGGAACCAAGTGCAGCCGAAAAAAATGGAGCGGGCGGCCATTTTTTCTGTCCGCTGTTTTTGGTTTTGGTTTTGGTTTTAAACGCTCTCAAACTTCTTTTTTGAGGCACGGAATTTACTTTTAAGATATCGTTTGGATAGAATTTAATTGTTTAATTCATAAATGTGGTCAATTAATCACGACAGAGCCTATTTAAAAATACAAATTCAGAGAACCGGCAGGGGCGGGCAATGACACGTATGTATCCGAATAAAGCAACCTATTTTCCTCTGGCTTGACGGTGGTGATTGGACCACTCTGTCCTATAAGGAGTTGTATTGTACTTTACAATTCAACGGCGTACAAAATTACGTCGGTGTGGCGGAATGTTCCGTAAAGTTGCTCCTGCCGGAGGAGATGTGAAGGGGCTTTTTAATCCGGGATTCCCAAACTCCTGTAATAAATATTATTGAAAAACAGGGATACCAGGTTTACTGTATAGTGGTTAAACTGCCACAATAATCTCATGAATTTAATTTGAAATTAACTTTAAATTTGCATAGTCAGGGTATGCCGTATATCGTTGTAGTCGGGCAGGCACCTCGTATCTCCATAATTCGACCAATGAAAAGTATCGACAACAGCTTGTGAATACACAGAGTTGATTTCGTTGACTAAAACTATGACGAAAAATATTCGTTGACTACCTTTTTTCACTGACGAAAATAAAATATAACTAGACTAAAATGTTAGTGATAGACTAGTGGAGAAGAGATCCAGTAGAACAAAGACAAGTCATTTTATGTTTGGTTGCGCTCGGGTGTTGCGCTCTGAAAATACCCGATCTACAAGCTCACAACGCGTCGCGCTGCGACACCTTGTGAGCTTGTAGATCGGCTATTTTCAGCACAAAACTGTGTAAAATCAGCCATTACGACGCCGTCAAGGCACCGCCAAAATACATTTTAGTCGACCAAATCAACTGTAGATTTAGTCGACTATAATCTTATGATATTTAGTCGACTAAAACCAGACAAAAACTGAAACATTTCAGATGACTAAAATATGACTAAAACTAAAAAAATCAACACTGTGAATACATAATGACTACATTGGCTTCATTGGAACATAGCTTGAATGTCGTCACCCCCCCTCCCCCATTTCCTGAACAATAACAGTTTTGGACATAAACAGTTTCCACCCGACCGGCGACAATATGTGTGTTGTGTATGTATGTATGTATGTATGTATATATACACATGTATGTATCGCTTGCCTTGCTGACGCGCCGTGAAAAAGCTATTTCCTGTGCTTCCTGTTAGAAGATCTGTGACATGTGGGATCTAGCGGGAGTCGGATTCACCTATTGACTGGACTGATGCTACTGGTTAGAGTAACCAACCCCCCAGAGCTGGAAGGAGTACTCGGAAATGTCTACTTAAGCAAATATACCAAAACCACATTATAAAAAGGGTTGTATTAAAAATTTGACTTGAGTAAATGGTGCATTCATTTAGCGTCTTAATCCAAACACGCTTTACAACATGCATTGCATTCACCATTCGCACACTCACACACCGACAGCGGCGGAAACCATGCAAAGCACAAACCTGCTCATCGGGAGCAATTAGGGGTTCAGCGTCTTGCTCAAGGACACTTCCACACTAACTCTGAGGGAGCCTGTGATCGAACTGGGAACCTCCCTTTTCCCCAAGCGGCCGCTCTACCTCCTGAGCCACTTGCCGCCCCCATTAAAAAAGTAAAAGTACAAAAGTATCAGCCCTTAGTATTAGTGAAATAATAGCCCTCTGAGTTACTGAGTTACAGACACATATGTGTCCATTTGGAGGACTAAACCTATAGCTAGATAGCCATGCACTCCTTTCTTTCTTCTACCCCCAACCCCCCCCCCCCCCCCCCCCCCCCCCCCCTCTTTCAATTTACCCACAATCCCCCGGGAGGGGAGATCGTTTACCCACACGGACGCCGAGAGCAAGCGGTCGAGGTTCTTTCGCCCTTGTCGCGTTTGCCTGAGCTGACCTCTGCAAAAGAAGAAGAAAAAAAGAAAGGTAGAAAAAAAAAAAGGACAACAAAGATCATATCACGAAACCAATACCAGCGCCCGACGGGGCCTTCGCACAAATTGATTCAGCCACCCAGAAGTCAGTGCCATCTCAATGAGGTGGCAGCATGCTCCAGCGCATACATCACTGTCACACAAGCACCCTCTAGTGAAATGTGATTTTTATCTTTATGGCCGGCGGGGGAAGAAGTACTCTTCCTTTTTTTTTTCACTTAACCCATTAAGACCTGAGGCCAACTCTACAAATCGCCTTCTAAACCAGAAGTTATTTCAAGATTTTTCAAAAATGTAAAAAAAATAAATAAGCAGATATACCTCTCTGCGCGGCACTTCGTGCTGCGCGGCGAGCTTGTGCATAATTATGCTACTTTTTGGAATAGCCAACGCAAAAGATCTCAAATGACACAGATGCTGTCTACTCCGGCTTTTGTGAGCACCCCCGGACAGTTGCTTGATTCAGTATTTAATTATTTGATATTCATTTTATCAGACACTCACCCCCTTCCTATACAAAGCCATTGTAACTTCAATCTCCATTTTAACCATGATATATTCATTGAAGCTCACAAGCTCACACAATAGCTCACAAATAGCTTTGGCCTATTTTCACAATATGTATACTGTGGAACCGAGTCAAACTAAATGTAACGCCTTCAATTCCAAGTGCTTGTCAGGGTGGGGGGTCCCCAGTTAAAATATGATTATTTTTGGGGGGGGTCCGCGGCCTGAAACGTTTGTGGAACCCTTGATCTAGAACCACATGAGGAACATGAAGAACCATTCACTAAATGAAATGATTCTTCAGTATAGATTTAGATGATGGTTCTTCATGGAACCGTATAGCCTTTTTAAAATAACCAGTTATTAGGAGGTTATGTCTTATGTGTACCTCTCACAGGGGCAGGAGAGAGACACGGAGAGAGAGAGAGAGAGAGACGAGAGAGAGAGAGAGAGAGAGAGAGAGAGAGAGAGAGAGAGAGAGAGAGAGAGAGACCATCGGGAGGCCTTGTGGTGTAGGAGTCTCATAGATCACCCAGGGTGTGGGTGTGGACTTGTCACCAGCGTGCGCCTGGGCCTGGCCAGTATGCTTTATGGCAACGCCAACGCCGCGCGTAGGCTCGTGGCCCAGGCAACGGCGAGGAGAGAAAAAAAAAAAAGATATAAAGTGTGCTAAGAATAGATTCTAGGCTCTTTTTTTTCATTCTCTCTCTCTCTTTCATATTTTTCACGTGCTCCATTGTTGTGGTGGTGCTGGAGGAATGAAGGCGAGCCTCGGGTCTGAGGCGTGTGAACGAAAGAAACAAACGAACAAACGGGGCCTCGCGTGGAACACGACCCGCGGACGGACGCCTACGGGCCAGGATCCCACGCTAAAAAAATGAGGCGCCCGGGGCCACTGGCGGTTGGAACAACACGGAAAAACACTGTGGAGTGCGTTAAATACGCTGCAAAGTATGATAGTGTTATAAGCATAGACTGTAAAATAATAATGGACTAAAGCAATGGTTCTCAACATTTTCAGGCCCCGCGGCCCCCCAAAAATAATCATATTTGAACTGGGGACCCCCCCACCCTGATAAGCACTTGGAATTGTAGGAGTTGAGGCATTACATTTAGTTGACTCGGTTCCACAGATAACTATGAAAATAACCGATCTACTGTGCATGCTTCTACACAAACGCCTCGCAAGCAATATACAATCAGAATAATAATCTGTACAATGAAACTAGGATACCAGGTAAACACTGAACGTAGCATCTGTCTAAAATTACATTTGTTACATTGCGGTCAGGAAAAACAAACCTAAGCAACAAAAACATGAAAACGAGCAACAAAGATATGTCTGCATGGTAGCAGCAGCAAAATGTGTCTTGGTCAATCGCTGGCATCGATCTAGGCGTCGATGTGTCAAACTCTTACAACAGTGGCATTACATAGTTATAACACTATTACACAACAGTATTACATTATTTCACTCTGAGAGCGTACGGATGTAACCAAATGGGACCCGCACGGGTCCCATTTGGTTACATCTGTACGCTCTCAAGAGTTATAGATGGGTAAAGATGTGTGCTAAATACACTCGGAGATGGTCGGTGCTTCCTTACTTGCGGCTGACAACCTCCGTTACGCGGTTAATTACACCCGAGTGCAACAAGACGCAACGTCAATTATCGTGTGCCTTTAAAACACACTCCCCGGCTCTCTCTGGCACAGATATTTTTAACCTACCCCGGGAAGGCGGTACGTTCCAAAGTTTCTGCAGTCCCCCCCGCCCCCCTTTTTTATCGCTATTCTGCCTAACGGCTGAATTCCATTCCGCAGAGAGAGAGAGAGAGACAGAGAGACGAGAGAGAGAGAGAGAGAGAGACGAGAGAGAGAGAGAGAGAGAGAGAGAGAGAGAGAGAGAGAGAGAGAGAGAGAGAGGGAGATGTAAAAACAGAAGGGATTTGAGGATTCAGACTGCTAATCTTCCTGTAATTGGCATAACGCTTATTCATCTCTGTATCGGCTCGAGCCGTCGAGAAGCAAGTCGGCCATCGCCGCCGTCTTAGGGGGGCCGGATTCATCCCCGCTAACAGGTCTTTATATGCTCCGGACGTCTTCTTATACGAGGTCGGAGGGGTCGGAAGGGGCATCGGAATGGCGCACTCAAGCCGCAATACAGAACTTTTCACCTACAGTATATATGAATATTGATTGATTGAATACGTTCATAGTCAGACATGTAACCAGTGGCCACCCTCTACTGGTTGGCAAGCAGTACTGCCTGAAGCTCAATGAGTCAAGCGGGGGGGATTCCCTCTTTGCTGAGAGGTAGAAATCTGGACTACCTCTTTTTTATGTTACCTGCTTTTATGTCAGGGATGAAATTGTGCATACCTCTCTAAATCCTGGGTATCTACATTGCATTATATCGCTCAATAATGCATGTCCCTCCCAGATACACAAATACATTAAATTATATAAAAGTGTGGTCTCCCACGCTGGTTCAAATCCCAGGTATAAAGTACGACACAAATCTTAGGGATTGCACCTTACAATTTAAACACAAGGTAATACAATACATCCCATGCATAGAAATAGTAATCTAGGAACTATAGGTAAACCAAGAACCTATCGACCTTCAAAGGCTCAGTTCGGCCAACAGGCATCGTAGCGGAAGACACCGGGCGGAATCAAGTGTCACAAAATATATATATATATATATATATTATAATTTTTTCAGTGGTGTAAAGTAACTAAGTATATTTTACTCAAGTACTGTATGTGAGTACAATTTTGAGGTACTTTACTGGGAGAATTTCCAATTGTCTGTACTTTTACTTTTATTCCACTACATCTCTGAGGCAAATATTGTACTTTTACTCCACTACAAGTATTTGAAAACTTTAGTTACTAGTTACTTTGCAGAATAAATTATTACAATATCAAACATAA
>NC_137615.1:48580242-48597742 GCF_963280865.1 Gymnoscopelus braueri
TGTGGGAACTGGAGGAAAGTAACTATAGTACATTTTACTCAAGTGCAGGTGCTTTAAGCAACAAAAGAATGTGTACAATCGAGATACTTTTACTTAACTTGAGTATTTCCATTTTCGGTCACAAGGCGGCGTCGTGTGAAAAAAGAAAGAAACAATCAAGAGGACTTCTTGGTTGAATATTGTGTGGGGAAAGGTTTCTTCAGGTCCTCAATCATATGACTCACATGGTGGAAGCGCGGTGGCTCTCGTGGGTCGGGGGGCTGCTAACGTATCGACCCGTTCGCATAAGGGAGTATAGTGTAGTGCAGGGCCGAAGCAAACAGCTCCACTCTGCCCTCAGCACGGCACAGCATGGATGTGATTAACCCATTAAGACCGGGAACACATCGGTGTAATTTTTTTTCTTTTCTTTGGCTATTAAAAAATAGCAGATATACAAGCTCATATATATTTTAAAGTGATTTTTTTTCTTTGCTTCTGGGGGGGGGGGGGGGGGGGGGGCCTGGAAAAACAAATTTTGAGATGGGGGTCCGCGGCCAAATAATATAATTGTGGGGGGTCTTTGACATGGTAAAGGATTGAGAACCACTGATATTATAGCAACATATGTTTTTTTCAAAAAAAAACTGTTAGGATTTAGAAGAACTTTGTAGAATCCCCCAGAATCAAAGATTTGAGTTACAAATGTTCGCTTCATATAATATATATATATATATATATATATATATATATATATATATATATATATATTCGAAGCTTTGCACAAATTTTCAAGATTTTTCAAAGAATTGCAGATCTACAAGCTCATAGAGCCGCACTCGGTGCCGCGCTATGAGCTTGCAGATCTGCTATTTTTGAATAGCCAAAGAAATCTAATCTGCTTTTTTTTTTATCGTGAAAATATGTCCAAACCTTTGAATATATATATATATTTTTAGCAAACATTTGAAAACTCAAATCTTTGCTTCTGGGGGGGGGGGGGGGGGGGGGGGGGGTGTCCCTGGAACACGATATTTGAGATGGGGGTCCGAGGCCAAATGCATATCATTTTTGGGGGTCCTTGACATGAAAAGGTTTGGGAAGCACTGCTGTACATTTACTGAAATGCTATATCGTTGCTGTCGGGCAAAAACCTCTTATTCTAAATGTTTGTGTTTTATTTTTGTACATTAACGCCCTACTATCATCATACTGAAGCGGCACAAAAAAAGGATCAAAAGTAGCAGATCCGCAATCTCTAAGCTTTTTTTTTTTTTTTTTTTAGCTTGTAGATCTGTTACTTTTGATATATTTTTTATTTTAATTCTGGAAAGTCATAGTTTTGGGCATAATATTCCACCCGACAGAGACGATATGTAGTACGTACAATTTTGAGTAATTACTTTTACTTTAACTCCACTACATCTCAGAGGTAGATATTTTACTTTCTACTCCACCACCATTATTTGAAAACTTTTAGATTTAGCTTATTATTACAAAACATTACGTTCAACAATAAAGGCCTATTTTTATAGTCGGTCTATTCCAAAATAGCCGATCTTCGAAACGCATCGCGAGTGTGAGCTAGTGGATCGGCTATTTTTGAAAGTTTGGAGGCCTTGTGAAATGGGACATCCTGAATAACCAGCAGTGAGTACATGTAGTAACTAACTACATGTACTCAAATACTATACTTTTTACATTGTGGTGTTGGTACGTTATCACTTAAGCACAAAATATGAGTACTTCTTCCACTACTGCTTAAAATGTCATACAAAATAAAAAAATCACACCCTGTGTGAAGTGGGCGGTGTCTTGCTAGCTAATCACAATACTGAATGGAGTCAACCAATCATGTACAAAAAATAAATACATTTATCGAAACACTCTTTATGATGGACGAAACCATAACTTTAAAAAAACAAATTCATGTTTTTTTTTAAGTTATGGTTTCTTATATAGGGCTATGCACATGTGTCATGTGACACTGGCCAATCACAGTCCTGAATAGACTGTGATTGGCCAATCACGGTGCAGGGTTAGGCGGGGTACTTTTTGGCCAATCACAGCGCAGGATTTGTTGTACAAATATCCAAACCTCACTTATAGGGGCGGTTTCACCGCCCAAAAATATATATTTTTATACATCTATCTGCCCCTGCGAGCAAACACGGTGCTTTCCCCTCTTTTTTCAACGGGATCCATCAGGGGACGTCCGACAATTAAAAGCCTCTAATTTGATTAGGAGATAATGCCAGTCCCAGTTAATGGGAAGGACAGACGTCACAACACAGGCAGATTAGTTTTGGCGGACGCCTGCTTATTAATTAAGACAGCCCTCCCTCCCTCCCTCCCACCCTCCCACCCTCCCTCCCTCCCTCGCGCGTCAAGGCGTCCAAGTCACAGCGCACAGATGCCGTTTTAATGGGCTGAGGGGGGGTGCGGCGAATTAAGACGAATGGCGGATACGGCACGAGCGAGCGGGCGGAAGATAAAATGTAAGCCTGCATGGCGAGGAATTTGCACCGCCCCCCCACCCGAGGACACGGATGGATAAATGATCGAAAAATAAGCTTTGTTCCAATTATGGATTCAATGTAGTCTAGTTATTATCAGTGGTGTAAAGTAACTAAGAACATTTACTCAAGTACTGTATTTAAGTAAAATGTTGAGGTGCTTTTACTTTACCCACTTTAACCACTTTATCCCTATTTTATACATAGGCTATTTGAAAATAGCCGAACTACAAGCTCACAACGCGTCCCGTCGCAACGCGTTGTGAGCTTGTAGATCAGCCATTTTCAAACATTTTAGTAGGTTTACTTTTGGTACTTTAAGTACATGTTGATACAAATACTTTTGAACCCGGTATACTTAATGAACTGGAGGCGTGTCCACATAAAAACATAACTTTAACAATGTCTGTACACTTTTTTGAAAAAAATCTTCCTCCTAGTATAACCATAATACCTGATGATTATGTGGGGGGGGGGGGGGGGGGGCACCCCGTCTTTAAGTAAAACATTTGAGTTACTTTTCCGGAAAAGAAAGACTTGAAAATTTGACACTAAGATTTCTCGCCTCGACAACAGCGGCAGGATGTTTCATTGGACAGGACGGATAATGTTTACGCTCAGATCGTTGTACCCAGCATCCTTGTTGTGTAACAGGATGACGGGGTTGTTTTTAACTCATTAAGACCGGGAACGCATCTGTGTGTCATTTTTAGATTTATTTGGGCTATTAAAAAATAGCAGATCTACAAGCGCATAGCGCGGCACCGGGTGCCACGCTATGAGCTTGTAGATCTGCTATTTTTGAAAATCGTTAAAATGTGTGCAAATATTTAAATATATATATTATTATTATTATTATTTATTTTTTAAAGTTAATTTGTTTTACTAAAATCTTTGCTTCTGGAGGATTCTATAAATGTCTTCTAAAACTGTTTTTCTTTTTTTTAAACGTATCTTGCAATATATATCAGTGGTGCTCAAACTTTTTCATGTGAAGGACCCCCAAAATTATATGTATTTGGCCGCGGACCCCCATCTGAAAATATTTTGTTCCAGGGACCCCCAGAAGCAAAGATTTAGTTAAAAATGTCTATATAAATCCAAAGATTTGCACACATTTTATCGACCATTTTTTTCCCTCCAAAAATAGCAGATCTACAAGCGCGAGCTTGAAGATCTGCTATTTTTGAATAGCCCAAAGAAAAAAAAAATGACACAGATGCGTTCCCGGTGTTAATGGGTTAAAACACTCTATAAAGCACTTGTCTTGGATTCTCACTCTGCTTTTTTTCGTTTTTGTTTTATTGCGGCGGCGGTGCGATGGCGCTCGCCCAGCCAGTGTCTCGTTGCACGCCCATGGCAACTGCATCAGCACCTTGCGCTTGGTTCTCCCCGAGTCAGATTACCTCCCACTTCATGCTCTTATAGCAGACTATATACTTCCAATACTCTGCATCTTTATGGGTCTGGTCTTTAACCCGTTCAGACGGATAAAGCATCCGTGTCATTGTAGATTTGAGCCATACTGTATATCAGGCGTGGGTAACTTTGATGATGGAGAGGGCCACTATATGTCCACACTCACTCCAGAGGGCCACATTGCATAATACTGTACAGAAACCTCTTATCTCCGTATTTTTACTTTTTTCGTAATTTAATGCTGTAGGCCTACTTCGCCATTCTATGTCAAGCAAAAATAGCCGATCTACAAGCCGATCTAGCAATCGCGTTTTGAGCTTGTAGATTGGCTAGTTTTGCTATTCTTTTAATTGGAATCCTGAATTTGTTTTTGCTATTTTTTTATTGGAATCCTGAAAAGTAACATTTGTATTTAATTTCAAATGCATGTAGTTAAACTTTATGTTAACTTTATGAATTTAAATACAAATACATTGGACATAAAAAGACAATAAAATGTTAATACTAGTCATTAAGCTACTCCATAGACTAAAGTAATTAAAGCGGGTCATGTTTGCATGTTTGGAATTGTAACAGCTGAAATAAATAATATATCAGTATTCCGATATTAACCTGCGGGCCACATTTAGTGAAGGTGGGGGCCGCGGGTGGCCCCCGGACCGCCAGTTGCCCATGTATGGTGTAGAGAAATAGGCACAGCATTCCATCACATCAACACCACAGTGACTATAGGATACTGCTGAGACTCCGGGCGTATAGCGCTGTTCCCTGTGCACTCAACAACCCCATCCAATCGCTCACTCCCACTCCTCCCGTACAGTAGAACAAGCCAGCTGCAAGCCATAACCCATTAAGACCTGAAGCCCATTCTACAAAATGTCCTCTAAATCAGTCCTCTAAAAACAGTTTTCTAAAAAACCTTGTTGCTATAGTGGTTCTCAAACTTTTTCATAGTTGTCAAGGACCCCCAAAATGATATGTATTTGGCTGCAGACCCCCCATCTCAAAATAGTCGCAGGGACCCCCCAGAAGCAAAGATTTGAGGTAAATATGTTCGCTTTAAAATAATATATATATTCACAGATTTGCACATATTTCCCACATTTTTCAAAAATAGCAGATCTACAAGCTCGTAGCGCGGCACTCGGTGCCGCGCTATGAGCTTGTATATCTGCTATTTTTTGAATAGCCAAAGTGTAAAATAATGCTCAAATCAAAAGCTTGTGAGCTTGTAGATCGGCTATTTTCGGCTTGTAGATCGACTATTTTCAAACAGCCAAAGTTTAAATAGAGCTGAAGTGGCTAATGCGTGTTTTTGGTAAAAGTACATTATTTGCCTCTGAGATGTAGCGGAGCAGAAGTAAAAGTATTGAAAAATTGGAAATACTCCAGTAAAGTGAAAGTACTCAATATTGTACTTATGTGATTTAAATTGTGTTGCTGAGGTCTGAGATGGGTGGTCGTTGGGTTTTTTATTCAATATGGGGTAACATATATACCCAACGTTAGTGATGGTGTGATAATATTCAACGTTTCGTACAGTACTTGAGTAAATGTACTTAGTTACTTTCCACCACTGACGCCATAACAGTGCTCACGCACGCCATCACCTGCGTGCATGTGTGTGAATGACAGCTACAGGTACAGAGCTTTGCGGCCGCTGTCACCACATACACGACGATATGTGATGCAATGATGCCATTTCCCTCCGAGAGGAATGTTTGTGCAAATGTGCAGACTGTTGTCTTTGGATGATGCCAAAAAAAAAAAATCCTATGAAGAGCATAATATATATTGTCAATGTCAGGGGAAACCTTGAATGTCTATAAAAACTGGAAATGAAAAAAAAAAGAACCTGAATGTTCCAGTGGATCCAATGTATTATTAGACAGCTTTAGTTACTGGTTACTTTGCAGATTTAGATTGTTACAAAACATCGATGAACTAAATCAGCCCATAACTGTTTACTGTATAGTTCGGCCATTGGAAAATAGCCAATCTACAAGCTCACAACGCGTCGCCATGCTACACGCTATGAGCTTGTAGATCGGCTATTTTCAAAATAGGTTTTTATACATTTTGAAAACTGAAATGGGACTTTCAGCGTGAGTATAATTCTACATTTGTGGCATTGATACTTTTACTTAAGTAGAGAGTTTTTTCTTCCATCACTGCTGAGGAGGGATGCGGAGGGGGATTCGGGGGAGAAGATGCTCTGTTCTCTCACTGGGGGGGAGGGGGGGGGGGCATCATTTAGCGCCTCATGCAGATCAGTGCTAGTGGCTCCACAGCCCCCCGGGCCCCGGGAATTAATGTACCGAGCAATGGCAGGAGTGATTTATTAAAATAACACACCCTGATGGTTGGACTTCCACATACTGTACGGCTCCTCTCCCACATATCACCACCGTGAGGTGGAAACCTTGTATGTATAAAAAAAAGAATAAAGAAAACAATATTTTCCAAGAAGTGGATACAAAACTAACCCTGTGTTCGAATGGGCATCAATGTAGTTAGAATTTAACAAAAAGTGTTAATGCGTTTCATTGGTTATTATTATTATTATTATTATTATTATTATTATTATTATTATTATTAGTATTAATGTTTGTAAAACCCACCGGACACACAACCGGGAAGGTATCTGTGCAGTGGTGGAAAAAGTACTCAAATGTTTTACTTAAGTAAAAGTATCAATACTGCAAAGTAGAAGTACTCTGTTACAAGCAAAAGTCCGGAATTAAAAATGTACTTGAGTACATGTACAAAATTATTGGTACTAAAATGTACTTACAGTACCAAAAGTAAAAGTACTACATTTGTTTGAAAATAGCAGATCTGCAAGCTCACAACGCGTCGCGATGCTTGTAGATCGGCTATTTTCAAATAGCTTAGGTTTAAAATAGGGCTATAAAGTTGTTAATGTATGTTCTATCCTACTATAATTCTACAAAGCTCTGTAGTGGTGAGGTGGTGAGGCTAAAATGTGTTCTGCCCGGTTCTCAACTGTTCATTGATTTAACAGTCAGTCAGTCAGTCAGTCAGTCAGTCAGTCAGTCAGTCAGTCAGTCTGTGTGTGTGTGTGTGTGTGTGTGTGTGTGTGTGTGTGTGTGTGTGTACGCATGGGTTAAAGCAAAATAAAATATCACGATTGAAAACCTTTGTATGGCCTAATGTGCAATGTGTGAAACAGTGTGAAAGGCGCCCCCACCATCACTAGTGCCATTTCCTAAACGATTAACACAATGTGTAAAACGATGATGTTTTAGTGATATTGTTCCTGCTGTTCTACATACGGCAAACTAGGAGAATAAATCACAGATTGAGGCTTTAGCCTTTACTTTTATGAAATTTGCCGAGAGACCATGAGGGTTTTAAGGAAGATGCTTCTGAACATATTGCGAGTTTGACAACTTCAAAAGCTCTGATCTTAAAATAACAATAACTGAAAATATCCAAACTACGAGCTCTCAATGCGTCGCATTGCTTGTAGATCGGACATTTTCAGCCACAAGACATGGTAAATGGTGCATTTATATAGCGCTTTTATACAAAGCGCTTTACATAGATTGTGCATTACATTCACCCATTCACACACACATTCATACACCGATGGCGGAGGAAACCATGCAAGGCACCAACCTGCTCATTGGGAGCAATTAGGGGTTCAGCGTCTTTGCTCAAGGACACTTCGAAACTAACGCTGTGGGAGCCCGGGATCGAAACTGGGAACCATCCGGTTGTCTACCGGCCACTCTACCCCTGAGCCACTGCCGCCCCCATGCTTCCATAGAAGACATGCTGGCTTCTAAGGAATCCAAATGACTGAAATCGTTCGTGGCGACTGAGAACTTTAATCTGTGCGTGCGTGAGAGGGGGCGGGCAGGATGGGGGAGGGGGGGGCGGCAAATTGCACGGCGGTCCGTCAGGCCCTCGCTGTCATTGCTTATTTGTTTAGCCCCCCCTTTTTTCCATTGGAGTCAGGCCTTGTATTAAATTGATCCCTCCTGCCGCGTTTTGCCTTGTTGAACAAGCGCAAAGCCCTCCACTAAGTGTGTGTGTGAAAGGCCGGTGATTGTGTTTGCCGGCGCCCGGGGGTGCAGCAGGCGCACGGTCCACCCAACCCCCCCCCCCCCCACCCCCCCCACCTCCCTATCTCCCCCGGACAGACGGGGATTAGAGGAAGGGAGAGAGAGGAGGGCTGAATGACCCCTCTGGGGGTCTGGAAGTCAGGCTATAGGCAGGCAGCGAATGGCTGGGGGCTCAAGCTAGTGCCTGCATGCACTCGCACGCACACACACACACACGCACACACCACAAGCATGCATATGTGTGTGCATACGGTCCTATTGCTTGCACTACACACCCCCCTTTGTGTTTAAGGTTGAGCTTAGCCCCCCTGGGCTAGTTTGATGCATAGCCGTCCAAAGGCGGTACGCATGCTCGTATGCCCACACGCGCACGCGCGCGCACGCACACACACACACACACACACACACACACACACACACACACACACACACACACACACACACACACACACACACACACACACACACACACACACACACACACACACACACACACACACACACACACACACACACACACAATGCCACGGTGGAAAACAATTCCCATAATGTCAACATTTACAAGCCACCGATACTGAATGCACGTTTTAAGACGGAGACCACCTACTGTTCTCTGCTGTAGGGGGGGGGGGGGGGGGGGCTTAATGAGAGAATGGACACCAGGGATGTTTCGGGCAAATTTACATTGAGCGAGTGGGCGTATCAATGACGCTTCTATTGCCGAGGAGAGAGGAGCCTCCCCGAGGTGTTTGAAGGGAGAGATTCTACAGTATCGTCCACACACAGTTCATTAGTTCATTCATGCGTGCCTCCGTCCGTCCGTCCGTCCGTCCGTCCGTCCGTCCGTCCGTCCGTCCGTCCGTCCGTCCGTCCGTCCGTTCGTTCGTTCGTTGTTCTTATTATCGTTTGAGTTGGAAATATTCATAGTCATTCATAGTTGCAAGTTTGACTATTTCAGGTGGAAATATTCACAAAGTCTGCAATCTAATTTCAAGGACCTGCATGAAGATCAAAACGGCAGGCTGCTGCTGTAGCGTGCACCGTGCGTTTCTTCAGTCCGTGTGCATGCTTTATCTCTGCGTGTGCATGTGCTCTCATTTTGACCTTACACATTGGCCGTATACATACAGTGGTGGAAGAAGTACTCAGATACTCAGATACTTTACTTAAGTAAAAGTAGCAATAACAGTAGCAATAACAGTAAACCTACTCTGTTACAAGTAAAAGGCCTGTGTTCAAAATGTTACTTGAGTATAAGTATTGGCATCAAAATATACTTAAAGCACCAAACGTAAGTACTGAAATGTTTGAAAATAGCAGATCTACAAGCGCACAACGCGTCGCATTGCGACACGTTGTGAGCTTGTAGATCTGCTATTTTCAAATAGCCTAGGTATAAAATAGGGCTAAAGTGGTTAATGTATGTTTTATAATATAGTAATTTATATCTGCAAGTAACTAGTAACTAAAGTTTTCAAATAATTGTAGTGGAGTAAATGTACAATATTTGCCTCTGAGATGGAGTAGAAGTAAAAGTATTGGAAATTGGAAATACTCTAGTAAAGTAAAAAGTTAATAAAATGTGTACCTAAGTACTGTACTTGAGTCAATGTACTTAGTTACTTTACACCACTGCATGCATGCATACATACTTACATACATACACACACACAAACACACAGAGTCACTTGTTGAAGTGGCTGGCACCGCTTAAAGAAAGCGGTGTACTCAGTCTGATGGACTATATACAGCGTGAGTATTGAGCGATGACGGAGACAGCTTGTGTCTCTCCTTCATTCATCACACGAGTGGAAGAGATGAAATTCTTCCTTTTCTCCTCTTGCAGCCAGGGAGCAACACGCCGCGGAGCAAATGGAGGAAGAGGAGGCGGCTAGACGGCTGGCTGGGGAGACGTGTGGAGCGTTCCTCCTGGAGGAGGAGACGCTACAGCAACGCCACGGGAAAAACAAAACGCTGGACTGGAGCGCATCGTCACTGTCGGGTGGAAACCTTGTATGTCCAAAACCGTTCCGTTTTGTATTATCCTTTAGTGAAAATAGCCGATCTACACGCTTTCTGTCGCGTTGTGAGATTGTAGCTCGGCTATTTTCACTGCTTTTGTATGATGACGTTAGAGCATTGATTTATGAAAAAATTTAAAGATCTAAAACATGGAGATATGAGGTATCTGCCCGACAGCGACGACGTCTCAGCTCCATCAGCAGAGCAGCGGTAGGTCCCTTCCCATGTCCCCCCCACGCCTTATAACGAAGTATTACCAACATATACCTATGTGACGAAAGTTAAAGTATACTCAAACACATACTCGTTCACAAAGATATTTACACATTTTAACATTTCCCCTCAAGACACGGAAGTAACTATAGAGACTGAAGTTGTCAAACAAATGTAGTGGAGTAACAAGTACTAATATTTGACCCTGAGATGTAGTAGTGCAGTATAAGTATTAAAGTAACAAAAACATGGAAATTTTCAAGTAAAGTCAATGTACCTCAACATTATACTGAAGTATGGGTGAATGTGATGCACAATCTATGCAAAGCGTGCTATATATATGCACCATTTAAGTACAGTACTCGAGTAAACTTTGCACCAATGCAGACATCTCTACTGTACAGATCCCTGCTCAAAGCAACGGAGCACATCCCTGTTCACGGACAGCACATCAAAGAGCACGTACGCGCGCAGCGCGCGCGCACACACACACACACACACACACACACACACACACACACACACACACACACACACACACACACACACACACACACACACACACACACACACACACACACACACACACACACACACACACACACACACACACACACACACACACACACACAGTCCTAGTGCGTTCAGATAGATGAGAGGATCGCTCGTTCCACAGAGAGCCTCGCACAGCACGACCGCAGAAGTGAAGAGGCTCTTATACCAGTGGTTCTAAAAAAAATACTTTGAAAACATGTATTTATGCCATGGACCCCCATCTGAATATATGTGCCACCCATTCAAGATTTGTGTTGTTAAAATTGTTCAACTTTTTTTTTTTCTCACAATGCATAGATCTGTGATTTTTTTATTGCCAACGTAGGGTTAAAGTGGTTAAACTGGCTTTGACGCTATATGAAGTCATTTAGCTTTGGGTCCCCTGGAACCCCCCTCAAGGACCCCTGGGGGTCCCAAGAGCCCACTTTGAGAACCACTGTCCTACAGTATGTACCATAGCATCTGGTCCACCTCATCAAACACCAGGGGCCTATTTCACGAAAGCAGAATTAAATAAGCCTGGATTTAAGCCAAATCCAGGTTTGACAAAGTCTGCTCCGTACAGCCTGGTTTGTTCTGTTCCATGAACGCCAAGCTAGGCTGAGAAGGAGCTACTTTGTCGAGGTAGACTTTGTCAAACCAGACAGTGTCAAGCCAGGATGGTAAAGCCAGGCTTCACGTATTCCTGAAAAAGACCATGAAAGTAGATAGCAGAATCCTTGAACTTGACCAATCATGGAGCCCAAAACCAGAGCGGCGTTCTTCTCTGTGGCTGAACAGCAGCACTGCAGCAGCTCATGGAATCATACGAGGAAGTAAAATATATAATAAGCAAGAAAGGAAACACGGCCGCAATAAATATAGATCCAGGGAGAAAGCGTGGCAAAGTATTGCCGACAAAATAAATGCACAAGTCGTCCAAAAATATACAATTAATTACAAGTCCATAAATATATAATTCAGTTAGGCTTAAACATGAGGAGTTTAAGTGAACATTGGAATTATAATTATAAACACTTTAATTTTACTGTTTAACACAGTAAAATTAACACATAAAAAATCACCAAACCCCCGAAATCCGAAGAGGAAATCTCTTTCTCTGGAAAATAACCTCCCGGTTGCTCGAGTTGGAGCAAAAGCAGGCTTGCATGCAGGGCCTCAAATCTGATCAAGTCAGATCAGATTGTGCTTCTACGAAGAAAGTGAGAAGAAAGGGAGCGAGAAAAGACACTTGAGTATATTCAGTGGTGGTAACCACTGAATATATTCAAGTAACTAAGTAAATCTACTCAAGTCTTCACTCAGTAGAGCCAGTAGAAGCCCTAGAAGCATACTTAATCATAATTGTTTTTAATTAATGGGACCATAATGTACAAAAACACATATCATGGTAATTGAAAGAAGAAGTATATATGACAATGATTACTAACAAAATCAAATCCCCATTGCAATCAATGGTGTGGTAATTGGTCTGCAGGCAGCAGGGAGGGAAATAGCGACACTTGCAGGCCATTAATTAGAACTGCAGGGAATTCGGCAGTTCCTTATTGGCTATTTTTTATTTCGTCTTTTTCTAAACGAATGCTTTCCGGCCTGGCGCCTGGTATGTATACTTTCTCATGTGGAAAGTTTCCTTTCCAGCCTCTAATGGCCGTGAACAGCTAAATAATGCAGCCCAACTTCCACATATACGTCTCTGCTTTAAAGCCTCCGCGGTTTTATGAAAGCCAGAGTGGATGAGATGGGATGAGGCAGGGTGGAGGCTGCACAGAATACAAAGATTAAAGTGAAAAGCTATCGTGGACTGTTTTATATATCTGGCACTCAATATCCTGACCTTTCACTGTATAGTTGTGTCATTGAACGCCAGCCTGCAAGGTTGGATACGATGTGCGTGCGTGCGTGCGTGCGTGCGTGCGTGCGTGCGTGCGTGCGTGCGTGCGTGCGTGCGTGCGTGCGTGCGTGCGTGCGTGCGTGCGTGCGTGCGTGCGTGCGTGCGTGCGTGCGTGCGTGCGTGCGTGCGTGCGTGCGTGCGTGCGTGCGTGCGTGCGTGCGTTTGTACTTGGTATTCGGTGATGGAAAGAGTATTACAATGTTTTGCTCAAGTAAAAGTATCAATACTGAAATTAAGAAATACTCTGTTACAAGTAAAAGTCTGGAATTCAAAATGTACTTGAGTAAAAGTACAGATGTGTTTACATCAAAATGTACTTAAAGTAAAAGTACTCATTATGCAGAATGTCTCATTTAAAATTTTCAAATGTATAACAATCTTTTGAAAATAGCAGATCTACATGCTCACAATGCGTTGCACCGCGACACATTGTGAGCTTGTAGATCGTTGTTTTTTTCGATAGGCCAAAATGTATATAGGGCTGAAGTGGTTAATGTATGTTTTATAATAATAATCAAAATCAAAGTAGTTAGTAACTAGTGGAGTAAAAGTACAATATTTGGATCCAAGATGTGGTGGAGTAGAAGTAAAAGTACTGAAAATTGGAAATACTCAAGTAAAGGACAAATACCTCAACATTTGACTTTAGTACAGTACTTAAGTAAATGTCCTTGGTTACTTTCCACACTGCTGGTATTACTACACTTGGGAGGGCCAAATGCTCGCACAAGTATAGCAGAATACTACAATGTTGGTTCTCACAAGATGCCTGCACAGCACCACAGGTGGTGGGTTCGAATCCACTGTGGCGCATTTGGCTTTGTCGAGCGTCCAAACACAATTGGCCCGTGTTCGGGGGAGGGAAACCGGGCGGGGAGGGTGATATTTGTCACTGCATGTTCTCCTACGGGTGTGGGCGCAGGGGTGTATAGTGGAGGGGAGACAGTCTCTCACTTCTTTGGATAGTATTTGGGTTTTGGTCAATTGATTTTGTTGTTTTGTTTTCATATTACACAAAGTTGTCACCGCAACCTGCAGCAGACGTGCCCAGGCAGAGCCTGTCCATCGATTGGTCGTGATATCGCCCTGACAACCAACAACAACCAATAAAGCCCACGGCTGACTGCGCTAACTGTCCCTTCGGGCTATAGGATCTAAACTACTACGGTCTCCTGGAGATGGGATCCTAAAACTCGAGTCAGGCTTAGTATGCGCACAACAAAACTGTGTCCTTGTGTTTTAGTTATGAAACAAGTCTTGTTGAGAGCAAAATGAACAGCCCACGGTAAGGGTAATGCTTTACAGAGTTGTAAGCGGAATCCCCTCTCATCTGACCATCTTTTCAGCGTCTGATAGCCTAGTGAAAGTAAATGAAATTCGCTCTGGTCAAACGCCATTCAGCAGCTAATTCATTCTGCAGTTTTAGTGGCCTTGTAAAATAAAACCAGCAGAATAAAAATGCAACATTCTGTCTTTCCGTTTGCAGCTTTAGTCCATACATTACATGTATTAGATACATACACAACCACAGAAAACACAATGCATTTTTGTTGAGGGTTTTCAGTGCTCATTAAGTAAGATAGGCTACTCTTCCATAATTAATTGGTCAGCTGTTTTAAGTGAACGTTCTGGCAGAAAATGTGTATGATATTCATTCGGACAACATTCTGTGCATGATGGGAGGACATTCATAACAGCAGCGAAAAACATGTAATCTTCCTTCAATGAACGCATATAGGCTATGGATGGGACACACACATTGACAGGTGCATCGTGGTTGGTACGGAATCCCACATAACAATTACAATGCTGCCAAGATAATCTCGAGATAATCACGAAAATGCATTGGGTGTTTGTATGGCTGTGTACATTAATAAGTTAAGTACATTAAGTACATTAAGTACATTAATGTATGTTTTATAATGTAATAATTTATATCTGCAAAGTAACTAGTAACTAAAGTTTTGAAATAATTGTGGTGGAGAAAAAGTACCTTTATCAAAGCCCCCCCCCCCTCTCTCCAATTTCAGCACCCAGACTGAACGGACAGACACCAGTGGATCATTAGACTCCAGCGAAGAAGACATTCATCCGTTTCTACTTCATCTGTTTTTTTTTTTACAAAAGTCGTGAGAGAGAGAGAGAGAGAAAGAGAAAGAGAGAGAGATCTTTGCAGTAAGTCAATATCTCCGGGCTTCGACCCCGGCTCCCATCAGGGGGCTACCTGTGCAGGTGCAGTAACAAGCGCGCATTATGTGGCGACGGGCTCTCTCTCTCTCTCTCTCTCTCTCTCTCTCTCTCTCTCTCTCTCTCTCTCTCTCTCTCTCTCTCTCTCTCTCTCTCTCTCTCTCTCTCTCTCTCTCTCTCTCTCTCTCTCTCTCTCTCTCTCTCTCTCTCTCTCTCTCTCTCTCATCAATACGCTGAACTTTTTCTCTGCCGAGTGCCTGCTCTCTCCTACATGACCTGTGACATCCCTTATCTTATTCTGTTTAAAGATGCCACGTTACCACAGAGAGAGAGAGAGAGAGAGAGAGAGAGAGAGAGAGAGAGAGAGAGAGAGAGAGAGAGAGAGAGAGAGAGATAGAGAGAGAGAGAGATTGCTCGAGTCCTGTAGTTAGTTTTATCCAGAGGGTACAAATGTGACCAAATGGACCAGTTTGCACCCTCTCAGAGTTCACTACTATAACATTTCATTGATGTCGGGCAGAAACCTCTCATCTTCATATTCTAACGTATTGATCATACTACAGCGTCACACAAAAACGACAAAGGTTGCTACACCACACATAACCAAATGGACCAGTCGGCACCCTCTCAGGGTTAAATTATAATAGTGTTATAGCAGTGTAATAACAGTGTTATTACACTGCATGTTATAACATTTATTTTAGCGAGATAGCGCGCGAGACGAGAGAGAGAAAGAGTATTACCTCACGGAAGCATTTCTCCTATAGGAGAAATGCTTCCCGTGAGGTAATACTCTTTCTCTATATGTGAGTTTGCCAAGGAAGCGAGAGTCCTCAGAACTTTGTTGACAGAAATCCAGCCAGGCGGCAGGCTGCGATGGACGCAGCAACCTTGGCTTTGCCCCAAAGGACAGGCGGGGGAGTTTGGAAGAGATCAAGCAAGCGGAGGAAAGGGGTTTGTTTACAAGCAGTGGTGGAAAAAAAGTACTCACATTTCTTACTTAAGAAGAAGTGTCAATACCTCATTGTAGAAATACTCTGTTACAAGTAAAAGTCCGGAATTCTAAATTGACTTGAGTAAAAGTACAAAAGTGTTGGTATCAAAATGTACTTAAAAGTACTAAAATGTTTGAAAATAGCAGATCTACAAGCTCACACTGTGTCGTGATGAGCTTGTAGATCGTCTATTCTCAAATAGCCTATGTATAAAATAGGGCTGAAGTGGTTAATGTATGTTTTATAATGTAATAATGTATATCTGCAAAGTAACTAGTAACTAAAGTTTTCAAATAATTGTAGCGGAGTAAAATCACAATATTTGCCTCTGAGATGTAGAAGTATTGAAAATAGGAATGTCTTTTTTCATAGTCGACTCTAAATGAAATGTTGGTGGAATAAATCCACCCGCAAGCATGTGCTGGGTAAAGTATTAAATAACTATAGCAATACATAGCATTAATGTTTCCACCAAAGACATTTATTTAAATACTTCTCAAAAAGTTTTAAGACAGATTTCTCAGACCTTCTGCTCTTATTAATACATATCGCTTTCTATAAGGTGTACTTCCAAAACTGTCGAGGCAATCTAAGCCAGTGGTTCCCTCAAAGTGGGGTCCGGGGACGCCCAGGGGTCCTTGGGGGGGTTCCAGCTAAATCACTTAATATAGCATCACAATCAAGGACTGCAAGCTTGTACATCTGATATTTTTGAAAAAGTTTGAAAGATATTGAAAATGTTTGGAAAATAATTATATATACTTGTACATACATCTTCTCTTCTGGGGGTCCCTGACACACAACTTTTTCAGATGGGGGTCCGCAGCCAAATTCAAATCAATTTGGGGGTTCTTGACATGAAAAAGTTTGAGTACCACTGCTCTAAGCAAGTATGAAATGCAAAAAAAATAAAACGTTAAAAATGTTGAATGGCCCCAGTACTTACATGTAGCACTGTGTTGGGTCACATTGTCATTAGGACAAGGCTACAGGCACTTCTAAGGCATCAGGCCAACATCAGCCGCTGCTGTGATCGCCTCTAGTGTATTCTTATACTTTATATAATATTCACCTTGCCATCACCCTAATAAATAACTAACCCTGCCAATCATAGACAGCAGGGGTTCCCAAACTAAATGATTTAGCTAGCACATTACACACATCCCAGTTAAGCCCTATTTAATAGTGAAAATTGCTTATTTACAAGCTCAGAATATGTTGCGATGTGACACATTATACGCTTTTAAATAGGCAATTTTAACTGTTAATGTTTTTTTTAATGTATGTATTCAATTACTTTAAAAAATCTATGATTAATTAACAAAAACTCTGTAGAATTATGTATTGTTAATAAAAAATAAATTGGGGGGGACTTTTAGGAAATCTAGGGAAAAAAAGAAAACGTATATTCAAAAAAATGGGTCCAGAGCCACTGTTAGGAATCACATACAATATATTGCATGATTATATATGTCCATACCCAAAGCCATGTCTCAATACTTAGTGTTTATATATTTTGTATATTTTGTGTCAATGTAGTTTATATTGTGCATACTTTATTATAGTTAAATCTAGTACATACTTGGCCAATATGCATAAACTCACTTCATTGATAAGACTGTTTACTGT
>NC_137615.1:48600242-48632964 GCF_963280865.1 Gymnoscopelus braueri
CACACACACACAGTACTTGTAGGCTGTGTGTGTGTGTGAGTGTGAGTGTGAGTGGTGAGTGTGAGTGTGAGTGTGAGTGTGAGTGTGTGTGTGTGCACATACTGTATACACTGTACATGCATGCATATATGAATGCATCTATGCACGTGCATGCACCGACGCGTCATGGACAGAATTATATAGGGAAGCGCGGAATTGCGTAAAATGCGTGCACACGCCTGTATGAGTATGATTGTTCACAGGAGCATATACAGACATTATGTACAGTACATTTGCATTCAACGCACGCACGCACGCACGCACGCACGCACGCACGCACGCACGCACGCACGCACGCACGCACGCACGCACGCACACACAGAACGGCGAATGCCCACAAAGCGGCTGGCGTGCTGACTGTGTATTTGTCCGGTTATAATTCATTGTCACCTCGGCGGGGCCGCGCAGCCTCTATACTAAATCCTCTGTTGTAATGAAACAACATTAACGGGGGCCACATGACACACTTCTCTCCGACTGCATGCTGCATGCGGCGCTCCTGCTATCTCGCGTCCCGCATTTCAATTCCGTTTGCATTAAATTGCCGCGGCGTTCAGTGGTGGAAAAAAGTACTCAAATGTTTTACTTAAGTAAAAGCATCAATACTGCAATGTAGAAGTACTTTGTTACAAGTAAAAGTCCGCGACACAACGTGTCGCGATGCGACACGTTGTGAGCTTGTAGATCGGCTATTTTCATATAGCCTATATATAAATTAGGGCTAAAGTGGTTAATGTATGTTTAATAACAATCTATACAGTATCTGCAAAGTAAGTAAAGTTTTCAAATAATTGTAGTGGAGTAAAAGTGCAATATTTGCCTCAGAGATGTAGTGGAGTAGAAATAAAAGTATTGGAAATAGTTAAGTACAAATACCTCAACATTGTACTTAAGTACAGTAAATGTACTTAGTTACTTTCCACCACTGGTGTAGGGAGGGCCCTTCCTAATAAACCAATAAACACCTCTGAACCGTGGTGGGGAGGGGGGAGGGAAGTGCGCGAGCGCACCGCTCAGATAATGGCCACTTTATGCATTAGCAAAAAAAAAAAAAAAGATAATGGCTCCAGTAGAGTGGTCTAAGAGAGGAGTTTTTTCTCTTTCCCTTTTTCCTCCGCAGACTAAATGTGCCCTTGATCCACTCTTACTTATCACTCCTCCCAGCCGTAGTTATGCATGGAGGGCCTCGCTGGAGAAACCCTCCATAAGCATACGGGTGGGTTAAAAAAATAGTATGGAAAAAAAGAAGGTCCTTGCGACCTGAAAAGGCCCTGTTTGTCCCCCCACACCCTCAGGAAACGGCTGAACGACAAGGCTTCTGTCGGGGGCGGTTGCTGATTTGTGGGCGTGGAAAACGGAGAGATGACGAACGGCGGGACAGCGCGATGAAAGAGAAGAGAGTTGGCGAAGCGACAGGGATGTGGTCCCGTAAATCTGGAAGCTAGGGGCCGGGGAGACGAGTCGAATTATGTGTGTCCCCGGAGTTAACACAGGAACCACAGATTGTGTGTGTGTGTGTTTATAATTATTAAAATATAAGAGTGTAATAACAGTGTTATAATGATATAATATAACTGAGTTTACAAAACGCATTGACCCTGCAGCATACAGTACACAGGTAAACATCATGCCAAGTTTGTGGAAGACGAGAGAGGAGGGCCCACGTTCATTTTACCAAGTCATTAAACAGATCCCCACCCCCCCCAGCAGGCTCCCCTCCGCCCCATGCCCACTCGGTCTCGGTTTGCGGCGCTCCTCTCATCAACTATTAACCGGCGACTCGCGGCCCTTAACTCATCCAGGTGGTCCCCTGCCGGCTGACCCCCGCTACGGATGGCGGAGGCGACGGAGAGATAGAGAGAGAGAGAGAGAGAGAGAGAGAGAGAGAGAGAGAGAGAGGGCGGAGCGGAGCGGCTGTTTTCATCGCGGCGCTTGGACGCCCCGCTGGTTTAATGGGCTACAATTACACACCGCTGCTCAACACTGTATAGGGCCAAACATTTATAGATCTGCCTCCCACAGACTCTCTAAGCAGACGTTTTGGACGCGTTTATGGCTAACCTGGCAAGCTGCCCGTTCCGTTCGTATGGCTGAATTACACGGGGCGAATGTGCCCCCCTCCCCCCCACCCCCCCATTGCGCTGCGCCCTATAGGTTTAATAGGGTATTTTTTGGGGCCACGGACCCCCATCTGAGAAGATGTTTGCCCCCAGGAACCCCCATGAAGATTTGTGTTATTTCTTTTTATTTTTACTACTATTCACTAGGTTTTTTTTTTGTAATAGTCACTGTAAAAGCATTTCTCAATTTTAAATGTAAATGTCCAAATGTTTTGAAAATAGCTAATCTACATGCTCACAACGCGTCGCAAGCTTGAGGATCAGCTATTCTCCAACAGCTGAAGGACAAAATACGGTTAAAGGGTTACTTTGCATTGTTCCTAATTTGGCTGGGGACCCCCTCCTCAAGGACCCCCATGAGAGCCCACAGGCCTAGGACGCACGCGGTGGGCATCGCGTGGCTTTTGGGCTGTGGCGTCCTGTTAAGCCCGCTAAGACCTCCGCGGCTCAGACGTGCGAACCTTGGTTCACGGCTGGAGTGAAGTGGAGAAGTTGAAGGACTTCTTCGCCGCTAGTATAGCCGCTTGTTTCTGCAGAGCCAACATTAATGAGCAACTAGCCGTCACGGCGGGGCCATATGGCTGGCCTGCTATTTATGTTGCATCTGGTCTGATTAAGTCAGGCTTCGGGGGGGCCCGTGAGGACAGTACCTAGTTGATGGTGACTGGAGTGGGCTACTAGGACACCAAACAAACCCCAATCAGGCACGACAAAGAAAACAAATTAGACAACCATCCCCTGGAGAGGGCTTGTTTTATTTATTTTTATCTAGTTTTTTTGTATTTATTTTCTCTCCCTTCATTAAAGAAGACGTGCTAATGTTAGCTTACTGTAAGTGGATCACGACAGCCATGGGGGATCGCGTGCTGAGCGGAGCCTTGCCGCATTGTCATCAATCACGCCGTCAAGTTCCTACCGATCCGGCCCAAGCCAAGTTATGACATCCCAAATGCCAGCCGTCTTTCCGGACCTGCTATAGCGCAAAAACTCTGGTGTCACCGACTGTGGGTTTTGAGGTGGCTGTGTTTTTTTATTTATTTATTTTTTTCCTGGAGGTGTTCAGACAATTATTAGTGAAGGCTGAGATGTAATAGTGTGGGTTCTGTGGAGTTCGGCCCTGGCACTGACGGTAGCTGGAAGGTCAGAATTAACCACATGAACCCCATACGTTGCTGAGCTAAGCCGATCAGGGCTCTATACTAGTGTCTTTTCTGTTTTTTAACATTAAAGGTAGGTTAGGCTAAGTGATATGTTTGGGTTCAAAGAAAGCATTTTTTTTGTTAAAAGGTTAAAGCACTATATTCTGATAGTAGGCTAATCATTGCTATAGAGTGTTTGTTCAACAAGAGTATCCCTGTCTCTCCAGGTATTTAATGAACAGAAAATACATTCTCAGGTATGTGACAACATCTCAGCCAATCAGGAGAGAGTACCCAGTCTTTGTTGTAGTGTTCCAGTTCCAATTTTGGTCTGCTAATTTATTTGTGTCATCACTTCCAATTTCACTTGTTTAATCTGTATCCTGTCTGAGTTCTCTATCCTGATTGGATACAATTGATATCCTCACCTGAAAATGCATTTGACTGTTAATAAAGATCTGGAGAGACGTGGAGACTCCTGAACAAACACGCTATAGCAATGAGTACTATCAGAATATAGAGCTGCCTTTCAATATCTTCGCTGAAAATAGCTGAACATGTATGTGGTTAACCATATGAACCCTATACTGACACTAGGACTTGTCACAATTAGCCTGTATGCAATCACAATAATTTATGATAATCACAAAATAATTTGCAAAATATGTTCATCCATTTTCAAACAACCAACCCCCGCTATTCTATTGCAGAAATAGCCCATCTACAATCTCTAAACGCATCTAGATCTGCTATAATAAAAAAAAAGCATATTTATATTTTTTTTATATTTTTGAAACATTTTAAGAGCACAAATCTGTCATAAGGGGGTCCCTGGAACAAGATCATTTCAGACCGGGATACACAGCCAACCGTGTTAGGCTATATCAATTTGGGGGTCCTTGACATGAAAATGTTTGAGAACCTCTGCTGTGGGTGGTGGGAGGGGATTCACCTTGCACCTGTGTGTGTGTGTGTGTGTGTGTGTGTGTGTGTGTGTGTGTGTGTGTGTGTGTGTGTGTGTGTGTGTGTGTGTGTGTGCGGGGCACGCACCGCGCACGTGGGAGGGGATTCACCGTGCACGTGGAAGGCATTTTTCTTTGCCGAATCGCTCTGCACCCCCGCCACATCACAGAGTGATGAGAGAGCCAGGCCTGCCCACACACCCACCGCCTGCCCCGCGTGCCTGGTGTGTTTGCATGGGTGGACACATGCACCGCTGTATACATTCATGCCACGTACTGGATATATGCATGTGTACACTACAAACAGTGTTATTTCTCTCCGTGTACGTTGAATAATATTGCTTTCCATTTCCGGTGTGTGTGAGTGTGAGTGTGTGTGTGTGTGTGTGTGTGTGTGTGTGTGTGTGTGTGTGTGTGTGTACGTGTACGTGTGTGTGGGCGATCAGAGCAGTGAACAATGAAACATTTCGGGTCCATGGGCATATACTGCAGTTTCTAAAACTAAAAATATATGTTCTCCGAAATATAATTAGTATATTTTGGCCACTTCCTCCCTCTGCTCTATACATTTTCAAAACACAGAAAGCAGACTTAAAACACCATTAAAAACAAATAAATCTAGTTTCCTGCATGTCTTTCTTGTATTGTCAACACCGACCAACTTATACTTATACGGAATCCCCCAAGGCCCTATACTAACCCATCTTCAGTTTTTCGCTGCACACTAAATACCGTCCCCGGAAATAGCTGATCTACAAGCTCACGTGACACGTTGTGAGCTGGTGCATCAGCTATTTTCGCCCAGACGTTCAACCCGGGATCGGGTGAACGCTCAAGTGGTTAACAAGATGCTAATCGAGGAATGACAGTTATCCTCCACCCAGTGCGCGCGCGGGCGCACACACACACACACTCACACTCACACTCACACACACACACACACACACACACACACACACACACACAGTAAATCCGTGAGGAGGCTTGAAGTGCCATGGTCTGGCTGACAGCAGACAGCTCAGTTGAAGTGACAGCTTTAAAGAGTGACTCATAAAAGGGGAGGAATCTCTCCCTTTAATCTCATTACCCCGAACGGCTTTAAGTCACCACCACGTGGGAGAGAAAACTCGCTGAGAAACTCACTGGTTTGGTATAGCAAGAGAAATTGATATGAAATAAAATACACAAATGGGGTATGGGGATAATATTTGCCGGTGACTTAAAAGAGAATTTCGCCCGACGTTTTCTTGCCTTTGTTATGATGTTATGACGTCCTAGGATGAGTGGTAGGAAAAAAATCGTAACTCCATCCCGGGTCCGCCGCAGCTAAAAACACGCGCCTATGAGACTTGCTCTAAATCGCATAATAGCTTTTTTTTTGTTCAGAACACTATGCAATGTGATTGTCTTGAATGTGCCTCACTAAAGCGAGACTTTGGGCAAAATTCTCCTTTAAAGGCAACACAAACTGTTAAGAGGTTGAAAGTGGAGAGATGTTTTTTTTGTGTGACGTTCAAGACCTGGTGAAATACCATTAAAACAAAATCACACTTTTAGAGCATATCCGTGGTCATAATCCATTTTTGTGTATTATCCTATTAAAATTGCCTAGTGGGTCAACCGACGGTGGGTGAGTGGATGTCACAAACGTAACATGCACACCTGCGAGGTGCACCGTTGCTCCGATCCACACCAAACTTGGCACCAACACTGGTCACATGTCTGCCATCAGAATAGCCACAGCATGGACCATTGCTCCGCCCCCTCTGTGTTCCCATTGGCTGGGCTCTAAACAGCCATAACTGCAGTTCCCAGCATGCTTATGGCCCCAAACTTGGTGGGTGCTCTTAGACAGCTGTAAGGGACGGGCTGTAATATGCTGCTGCCCCACCCCCTCTGCTTACCTATTGGCTGGGGTTTAAACAGCCATAACTCCAGTTCCCAGCATGCTAAAGGCTCAAGACTTGGACGGTGGTCCCACACACTTACAATTTCATAAACAAACGACCACTTCCGGTTTTTATTTCCTACTTCCGGTTTGTTGGATTGCCTTGAAACTTCACCTACACACTCTCTGAGGTGTGAGGAGTTCAATGATGCACTTCCGTTCACGTCCGGTTTTACCAGGAAGTGGTCGTAGACCCCTACCTCCCGAACACAAGGTAGCGCAGGTATGACAGTGGACCTGGGTGCTGCAAGTGCATCGCTGCTCGGCAGCAGTGTTAAAGCAGTGTTTAACACTTCAAATGGCCATACTTTGGCGACCATTCCTCTTATCAGCGCAACATAGGACTAGGTTTGAAGACCGCAGCCTGAAAATGTAGTTGTATCAAAAGTCTCGAATTTGAATTACTCCCTGTAAATGAAAACGTACTGCGTGATGACATGGATAGACCTTTATGAATATACATTATTCTTGATTTAATTCACCTGTTTGAGTCCCATTGCTGCACGTTCCTCCACTCGCACCTGATTTTAATCAAGGAGACACTGTTGCGCTGCTACGTTCTTTATCTAACTCAAGATGACGGCCCGACAGTGCATTATAAGTTGATATTTATGTGTCTCTGTCATATTTACACGCCACTTTCAGCTCTGACTTTTAGGTGAAGGATAGACAAGTATGAAGAAGTCCAGTTGGCTGTTTCAAGATAGATAGATAGATGGTCACTTTAGGTATATAACTGTATACTGAACTGATTATTTAAAAAAAACTAGTAATTGTCATTTTTGTAAATGTCGGTGTGGTGGAAAGAAAGGCGAGGGGGTTCACACTGTTGCCCCCAAAATGCAGCTGTTTGCAACAATAGCTGAGTGGGCAGGCTGGCTTAATGTGCTGGCTAGATATCAACCTGTTCCACAACTCATTAGTGGAGCTACGGAGACCAGCCAAGCAGCTGTGCAATGTTTTTTTTTGTTTTTTTTCCCCTCTTTCTTTCTTTTATCCTTCCAGCTCTAAATCAGTGGCTGTGGTCGCGAGCCGTCGCTCCCACTGACCCCCGTCTGCTTTCCTCCGTCGCAGAAAAACACAACAAACTTGTATTTAACAGACAGCCCCGTGTAGTGAATCATCCCTCTAGCCTTTAATTTGCCCAAACCCCCCCCCCCCTCTCTCTCTCTCTCCTCTCCCCCTCTCTCTCTCTCTCTCTCTCTCTCTCTCTCTCTCTCTCTCTCTCTCTCTCTCTCTCTCTCTCTCTCTCTCTCTCTCTCTCTCTCTCTCTCTCTCTCTCTCTCTCTCTCTCTCTCTCTCTCTCTCTCTCTCTCTCCATTCTTGGTTACAGTACAGTACAACTTCAGAAATGCACCCCTCCTTGTCTGGTCGCCTAACAAGGAACTCAAACACACTGGACATCCCAAAAGATGCCGAACTGAGATATACAAGAAATCACCAAAGGTGATAGTGCCATCGTGGATTTTAGATTTGTGTTTTAGGTTGTTACGGCTGCAAAATGTTATATTCCGAACCTTTGATGTATTGACGGAAATGTTATATCGTAATCAGCAAAATAATGATGTGCTTTTGAAGGGATATTTCACTTTAAAAAAAACGTTGGGTCATTATATCGTCTACTCAGGCTTTTGTCAGCCCCCCAGACCGTTTTTAAGTTGCTTGATTCAGTATTTAGATATTTGATATACATTTTTCAGACACGCCCCCTTCCTATACAAACCCATGATAACTTCAAACTCCATTTTTAACATGTTAGATTCATCAAAAACACCCGTCCTTGGTTCTGGTGACTCACCCTGCCCTCCTAATTTGTGAGGGGGCCGTGTTTTTTTGATAACTTTTTTCATTTATTTCTAATATATGTTTTGGAAAATGAAAAAAAAAGAAAAACAATAAAAATATTAAATAAAATAAATGAAAAAAGTAATCGAAAAAAACACGGTCCCTCGCGTATTAGGAGGGCAGGGTGAGTCACCAGAACCAAGGACGGGTGTTTTTCAAATTTAGTTTGAAGTTATAATGGGTTTGTATAGGAAGGGGGCGTGTTTGATAAAATGAATATCAAATATCTAAATAGTGAATCAAGCAAATTAAAAACGGTCTGGGGGGCTCACAAAAGCCTGAGTAGATGATAAAATGACCCAAAGTTTTTTTGAAAGTGAAATGTCCCTTTAATGGCATCCTCTCTTTTAAACCTGTGATAAATAAACAAACATTATAACACTGTTATTACACAATTTTAATGTGTACCTTCTTAGCGTTACAACTCTCTCTCTCTCTCTCTCTCTCCATTACTCTGGCGGCCACTTCCTTAAGGCTATAGTGTTGATTACTTCCCGGAGAGTCTTAACAAGCTAATTAAGGTCGGGGGGTGCACTCTGTTTATAAAGTGCTCCACGTTTGTTTATTATTTTTTGCGTATTACCCGGGGGGGGGGGGGAGGGGGGGGCAGAGGCTGTGGCTAAATTACACAGACCAAAGGCTTGTCTGAACTTTTTTAATCTAATCACGCCCACTGTGGCTTCCTGATGACAGTTAGTCTTAATGAGGCCCTGGTCTGAGGCGCGGCCATTAGCGCCGGAGCTCCCGGCTGTATACCGCCAACCACCGTCCAACAAAAGCCCTGATCCCCGGTATCTCCCTGCGGAAACGACAGGCATGATGACGAGCCACCGTCTCCCCCCACAGGAGCAAGGTTGACATTTGAATACTGTACATAATCTGACCATTGCAAAGATCAACACATGACCCAGTCTCATTCCATAGTTTACAAACATTTTGTTTTAAATAGAACTACAGGCTCACAAAATGTTGCGTAGGGAGCTTGTTGATCTACTGGTTTTGCTCTCCTTTTTTTGGGGGGGGGCATCTAGGGGAAACTTGGGGAGGTTTTGGGGAATTGTGTGATTTGTCTACGTTATATTTTTTGCAGGTGGTATTTTATTTAATTCATGCATTTTTTTTTTTCCCACCTATATTGACATGCCCGAGAAAGGGGGACGCCAGGTTTGAAAGTGGTTAAAGAAAAAAAAAAAAAAAAAAAAGCACTTAATGGACACAAAAACAGTGCCAGGTGCAAAATGAACATAATGCCATTTCCTGCTGTGGCAAAAAAAAAAAAATGCCGCCGGCGTTGCCGTTAATGTGAGTGGGTGCAGCGTGGAAACCCACAGCGCGCATCCCGCCAGCATGATCGGCCCGCTATAACGTGGGAGGGTTTGTTATCATCGATAACATTAAGGTGTAATGCCACTTAGATTTCATGTCAACGTCTCCCTCCGCTTTGCACAGTTACACTTCTATTAGTTCCACGATCACGTAGAGACGGCCCCCACGCAGCTCATTCCACGTGTAACTTTCATTAACCCGTTAAGACCCGAGGCCCATTCTGCAAACGCCTGCTAAATCCTATCAGTTTTCTGAAAAGCTTACGTTGCTATATCAGTGGTGGTAGTGCTTGTCAAGGATCCCAAATATGATATGCATTTGGCTGCGGACCCCCATCTCAAACTATTTTGTTCCAGGGACCCCCAGAGGCAAAGATGTGAGTTAAAAATGTTTGCTTTAAAATATATTCAAACATTTGCACACATTTTCATGATTTTTCTAAAATAGCAGATCTACAGGCTCATAGCGCGCCACGAAGTGAGTGTGTGTGTCACGAACAATCGTCACACACACACACACACACACATACTGTATGTACTGTACGCACGCACGCACACACACACACACACACACACACACACACACACACACACACACACACACACACACACACACACACACACACACACACACACACACACACACACACACACACACATACACATACACATACACACATACATACATATATACATACATACAGCTACATCGAAGATGACACAGATGATTTCCCGGTTTTAATGGGATAATTCAGATTTGGGGGGGAATTTAGAGCTACTTTCCTGTGAGTTCTTTTTTTTTGTGCTATTTGAAGTGCTTTGTGGATTCTGCCTCGTTTCTGTGTCATCAGCCCACTCAGGGCCCTGAATTATTCATAACAATATTTATTAGCACTCTGAGGTACAATTAGATGAATTGGGATTAAGGAGTGGGCTTGTGTGTGGAGGAGAAAGCCGTGGATTTGCGAAGGCCCCCGTTCTAAAACATTATCAAAATAAAGCCGAGCACACTAATCCCCTTTCCTTGCCCTCTCTCCCTCTCTCTCTCTCTCATTTTAAAGGACACCATTTTTTCCCATCTGCAGGGATAAATCACGTCACACTAATACAGAGGTGTGGGTCGGGCTTCACACTTAAGTTTGTATTGTTTGGGTTTAATTGTATCCTGATCCTTTGTGTTGTTGGCTTTATAACATACTCTACCATACAGATGTACTAGTTCTAGTGTATTAACATACTCTACCATATGTACTATATTGTTTTAAAGATTCTAGGACATTCATTTTCCCTTTTTTTATTTGTGGGGGGGGGGGTTATGCAGGGGCGTAGCCAGAACGCTAGCCGAGGCTGGGCCTAGGGAGTTGGACCGTGCGCGCGCAAACATTTTCGGTTATTAGCGTTTTTGTAATTAAAAAGCGCTTCTGACAAAACCTCCCAACTCCATTGGATCCTCAAACTATCGGTCAAACCACCCAACTCCACCCCCTCTCCACTGCATGTCTCAGCCAGTGCACACAGAGGACAGAGGCAAAGCTACTGCGGAAGTGGCAGATAAACAAACTCTAACGAGGCAGGTTTATTTCCCCCGTAGTCTGCTAAAAGTAACTATGCACTGTTCCTGTTTATCAAACTTAGCACTGATGCTAATGTTATGAAAGCAATGAATACTATTTCAAAAATCTATGTTGTGTTTTCTGAGGAGATCAATGTGACAAGAAATGAGTTCATAGCATTTCTCTCGCTAGTTCTACTCAAACTCCAACTCTGTGAACCCCTCTTTGCAGAAGTTATTGTAATATTTAAAGTCCTGTTTATTATTGTAGGCCTATATAATAAGTGTCATGAAGCATCAGGGCATTAATTCACACGTTGTGATGCATTGTGAGCTTGGAGATCCATTGTTAGCTTAGCCCCATTTGGAACCTCTCCCTCCGCAGCGATTAGAGCTACAGTATTGTCAGCTGTTCTTATCAAGGATGGACAAAACTCCACTTGCGCTGGATTTGGGTAAAGTGGTGATAATAAATGATACATGCAAGTATCTGACAATTTATAAAGTCACACTACCAACTTTGATGAGGCAGTATTGCTTTGTTTTAAAAACATAAGGTTTTCTTCATTTCCTGATTTTTTATTTTTTATTTTTTTCATTTCCTGAAAAAAAAAAAGCGTTTTGGAGTTAGCTGGTTTCTGCCCGACAACAAACTCTACCATGTAGATGTACTAGTTGCATTGTATTAACATACTCTTTATAACTTCCTCTGGTTTTCTTTTGGATGTAGTCACATTCTAAATGGCCACGACATACAGGTTTGTCCGCTGAGTACTTTGGACGTCCGCACACAGCAGAAGCCAAGCTGTGGAAGTCCAGAAAGTAATCCATGAAAGCTTAGCGAACTAAATTGCGTCAGTCTTGTTACCGCAATTAGGATATGCGTCAACGCGACCTAAGGGTCCATTTGGTTCCCCGACCCCACATTGAGCCTCGAAAAGAACCCTCTCAACTCTCAACCTCTTCAACAGTTTGTGTAGCCTTTAAGACATTGGTTCTCAAAGTGGGGTCCGGGGACCCACAGGGGTCCTTGAGGGGGTTCCAGGGGGTCCCCAGCTAAGTGATAGATAGTTAGGAACCAAATGGAGCCTTATGTGTCTGAGTGTACAAATCCATTTGGTTCCATTTGTACACTCTCAGATTTAAATTAACATTGATTTTATAATATAAATTGGGGTCCCAGAGATAGAAATGCCATTAAATGGGGGTCCGTAGCCTAATGCATGTCAAACTGGGGGTCCTCGAAATTAAAATGGTTGAAAATCACTGCTAGAGCCGTAAAACATCTTCTCTTATGGGGGTCCCTGGCATATCTTTTCAAATGGGGGTCCGCGGGCTAAATAAGTGTCAATTTGGGGGTCCTTGACATGAAAACGTTTGAGAACCACTGCTTTAAGACACCAGCAAATACTATCCCCAATCCCACTCGTGTATTTTATCATGTCATATATTTGTCTTGCTATAAACCAGTGAGTTTCTCAGTGAGTTTTCTCCCCCACGAGGTGGGCCATGTGCAATCTCAGAGCATAGTTTATTTTAAACGTTAAACTGAGAGCAGTATACTTTAAATTATTGGTTCTCAAGGTGGGATCCGGGGACCACAATCATGTTAACCCCTTTATCCATATTTTATACTTTGGCTATTCAAAAATAGCAGATCTACGAGCTTGTAGATCTGCTATTTTTTTTAAATGCGATTTAAAAAAAAACCCACAAATCTTTGCTTCTGGGGGTCCCTGTCACAGCATATTTTCAGGTGGGGGTCCGTGGCCACACACACATCAATTTGGGGGTCCTTGGCACGAAAAAGTTTGAGAACCACTGCTTTAAATCCCTATTTATTGGTATCACAATGAAAACATTTTTTTTTTCAAAATGTTACATTAATCATTGTTATTATTATATTATTATCATTATTATTTCATATCATTAAAATCTTAGCGTTTGGCGAAATATTTGAGGGCCCACTTGTAATACCCTCACCAACCACCAGTGGTCCCCGGCCCCACAGGTTGAGAACCACAGCAATACTTTAATAGCTGAGAAATGCATGCACATGTAGAATACATACGACAAGGTCTGTACGCGTCTGCACGCGTGTGCAGGAGGATGAGGCGTAGATAAGGCCGCCATGCTGTTGAGAGGACCTGCTTATAGCCATAAGTAATACATGCTTTACAGAATCAATGTTAATAATGTCCAGGAAAAAATCCATACAAAATCAGGAGCACGCTGTATAGCATATCGACTTTCTTTTCACGTGAATTGATTGCCCGCTGATGTAATCGTAAGCACCATTTTGTTAACTCTGAGAGTGTACGAATAGACCCCGCTGGTCCATATGGTTCCATCACGAGCTCACGTTTCACCAGCGCTGTGTGAGTTAAATTGTGTGTATTTACTGCACTGACTGCATCGAGTGACCTCGGTACATAGAAACACTGTACATACAAACCGGTGGTGTAAAGTAACTAAGTACATTTACTCTATGCTTACTGTACTTAAGTACAATTTTGAGGTATTTGTACTTTACTTGAGTAATTCCAATTTCCATTTCCATTTTCCAATAATTGATAGCGGAGGGGTCTACACGGCTACTTAATAAAGAAAGTAACAACACAACGAAGGATTTCATTGCTTACAGTAATGGATGTAGACCATTCATATAGGCCAGGTGCGTCCAGTGCAACGCATTGCCTCGGGAAAAAAAGTGTTGATAAATTAGAAACAATATTCGGTTACTGTGTTGTCTATTTCTCACTTCAAATGTTTAAAAAGAGAGCAATGTTTAGCTGTAAATGACATGTTGCGTTTGTTTACATGGCTGCCATGTTGGATACAGCACAAAGTCAAGCAGTGCAGATAGGCTCTATGCACAGCAGCCATATTGGAAATACATTGGGCCTCTTCCTTACTTTCTTCACAGGTTTTACCAATGATACTAATTAAGGCTCTGTTCCATTTAGTGTAGCACAGTGGACCCCCATAACTCTGAGAGTGTACAAATGGAACCAAATGGACGCTTATGGGTTCATTTGGTTCCATTTGTACACTCTCAGAGTTACACATACATAAGGGCCCATTTGAAACCCCCTCAAGGAACCATGAGGGTCCCTGGACCACACTTTGAGACCCACTGGTGTAGCAGAGTGTTTCCAGTGAGCCAACATGCATAATATCAGCACCCTGACTCTGTTTGACCAGAATGGAATAGAGCCTTCATTAGTATCATTGGTAACACCTGTGCAGGAAGTATGGAAGAGGCCCATTTTCTCTCCAATATGGCTGCTGTACATAGAGCCCACTGATGTGAGCGAGGTGCTCTGAGCTGTTGATTAGACAGCGGTCTGTTACGGTCAATATTCAAAAATAACAGACCGCTGAATTCAGTGATTGACCAATCAGAATCAAAGCATTCAACCAAGTTGTGTAATAATATTAACAAATGTTCCTGGGGACCCCCCTAGAACCCTGTCAAGGAAACCTGGTGGTCCCCGGACCCCACTTTGAGAACTGCTACAGTACATCAACCGAGACCCCAGTAAGACTTCCCCTCATTGGATATGGAATTCTACAACAAAAAAAAGTCTAAGAAAATAATTACGAGGGGCGGGAATACAAATCTAGTATAGTATAGTTAAGCTATATAAGCATAGCTTAACTCTTTCACTGCCAAGGACGTTTAAAAAAAAAAAAATCCCAAAGCTCAGATTGTTAATCTGGTTGTACGGTCGGTGAAGGGAAACTACCGGAGCTTTCTATGACCTCGACGCCTGACCCGTCCTTTCAGCGGATGTTTTTTTTTTTTCTATTTCTCTCGCTCCCTCACCGATTAAATGTCACATGCGTTCAGCTCTCTCTCTCTGCCCGTCTATGTGGCGGATGGTTCTTGAACTGTATGTTAATTAAACATAAGTGCTCTCTTCTCACTGTATGTATACATTATGGCATTTTCGCAGCCAGATCATATACTCCCAGCCATGCACTTTAAACCTTCTAGTCTTAGTGAAACCCGCCTGAGTTGCACCTGCACACAGAGACGCTTTTTTCCCCGTCTACACCAGGGGTCTTCAACAGGGGGTCCCCGGACCCCTAGGGGGTCCTCAGACAGGGGGGGCCTCCTATCTTTGCAATATGATCATTGTTTTTTACATTAACCACTTTAACCCTAGCTTCCCTATTCTGAGGAGAACGTTAGCCAAACATATGGTGAGCTTGTACTGATGGCAGGGCTGTCAAACAAGTCTATGAAGCTATCTATGAAATCTATGAAAACGTTTAATCTGCAACAACATTTCACATCTCTCTCAGCTAAGGGGTCCTTGGGCTGAACATTTTTGAAGACCCCTGGTCTAGTCGAGTTGCGAATGCACGCGGACCCGCTTTTTCCCCCCTGTCTACGCCGAACCTCTTCGCAAAAAAACCCGAACTCCTCAGTGTCAATTGACCTCAGAGTGTGTGAAAATGGAACCGAATGGACCCACAAGAGCGAGACTCGAGAGTATTTACGCTCTCAGAGTTCAGTTAAGACTATGAATTCTACTGCGTGGAGGCTGTTATGCAACAATGCTCAAAACCTTGAAGGAGGCAGGAGCCCATTTAATGTGCCTGTGTGCATGTGTGCGTGTGTGCGCGCGTGTGTGTGCGTGTGTGTGTGTGTGTGTGTGCGCGTGAGTGTGTTGTCTAACTGTGCTGTCAATTGAAACACTGAGAGCTCATTGGAACTCAAAAAAAGCACATTTTGAAATTGTTAACTGATTAAATAAAATCTCACCGTCTGTGTATGCCCATGTTTGTGTGTATGTATGTGCATGCGCGGTAAAATTGATTGCATATTATAAGCATGCACATTGAGTGCAACTCCGATACATCAATATCGATGCATGTGTATTCACAGCTGTCGTCTTCAAAGGCCCGTGCATGGGCTTATGCATGTGCAAATGTGCACGATTGTCCTTTTTTTGTTTCTCAAAGTTGTGTCTGGGGACCCGGGTCTATAACTCTGAGAGTGTACAGATGGAACCAAATGGAACCCTTTACCCTGATCTTGAAATTCTAAACGGCTGAGAATCACTGGTCTGCGCGCGCACACACACACACACGCGCGCCGCGCGAGGACATATCCACAGAAGCGCTAGAATCCGTTCACATTTTGTCAGGGGTTTGTGAATTCAGCAGAGCTGTGGGCTTCGCGGGACCCCTGGAATTGTGCGAGAGAGAGAGTATGTGGGGGAGGGGGGGAGGGGGTGTCCCAACTGGGACCTGTTTTGCCATCGACGTAACAGTGGTCGGTAAACACAAGATAAAGAGGCAGAGCGAGACGGCTGCCATGTCTGTTTTCCCATCTTGTCAGCCTCGGAAACGGCTGGAGCCATTAGAGCGCTTATACCCCGACGTGCTGGCAACACAGGGTTTTTTTGGACGCCGCCCGGGCCCAGATGTGGCTCGGAGGTGGGTTAAAAGCGGGTGAATGATGGAGAGGAAGTGCAGGGGCCAACGTGCGCGCCAGCATATGTCCCTACCTGTGCGTTCTATTACTCTATGTTGCTGTTGAGCAGAAACCTTGCATCTCCGGTATTAAAACTTTTTTTTTTAAATGTCTTATTCATGAATTAATGCCCTGTTTTCCCACAGGAGTGTCACGCAAAGGTAGAGACTATTTACTTGATCTAGAAGCAGTGAGAAATAGAATTTTGACCTTGCGGATTGCGTCAAAAGGTTGTGTCTAACGGTACCTATGCATCTAGATGACACATGCATCTAAATGTCTCAATAGAAGAGCAGGGAGACCAAATATAACCACCCCCAATTGTATAAGTTATATACAAAAGTGGGGAAAAGTGGGGACGCTGGCGTCGACTGTTCGCCGCTCCACCTCCCAATGCCCCCCCCCCCCTGTATGAATGAATGAACCATTGTAAAGCGCTTTGAGTAAGTTTGAGTACTTAGAAAAGCACCATATAAATGCAATTCATTATTATTATTACTCTATTAACATGCTCTACCACAGTGGTTCTCTACCTTTTCAGGCCACAACCCACCAAAAAAAACATATTTGAACTGGGATGGAATAAAAATAACATTGTAGGCTATTCACTAAAAAAGCTTACACAGTACAGTTTTGTTTTAATGTATATATTATGTAACCAATGAAAAGTGTTAAGAGCTTGTGAATGAATAATAACTTCATGGGATCCATTGAAACACAGGTTCTTTAGTTTTTCTCCATTTCCTGAAAAGTTGCGGTTTTGGACATACAAGGTTTCCATCCGTCAGTGACGTCTTGCTCTTATGCTAGCTACGGTACCCGCTTCTCCCCTGCCCTGTTCAGCTACCGCTGTGGAAAGACAAAGACCGATTGTTATTCTTTATGAAGACGAGACAAAAGCTGCAACGGAAACAAACAGGGGGAAAAAAAGTCCTTGGCATGTTGATGGCTTTTCTCGTACGTGTTGTCTTTTGATGTGCAGGGCGCATCAGGAGAGGCGGCGCCATTGTGTGCCGGCCGCCCTTTGACGTCGCCTACATATTTTCATACAACCGAGCTCCGGTTCAATGAGAGGAACCGGCTTGGGAGCACGGGCTTTTTTTGTTCACTCAGACAATCGAACAGGTCTGCGCGGAATAGGACCGACAACGAGATCGGCATCATAAAGGAACGGAAATGAGCGGCGCGACAACAAAAGACCACCGCTCCACACACACAACGCTGTGATCCCATCTGTGGGAACAATGAAGGACAAGCCTGTATGGCCACCATAGCCAGGCCCTATCACCTGGAGGACTCTCTCTCTCTCTCTCTCTCTCTCCCTCTCTCCCTCTCTCCCTCTCCCCTTCATATTAATATTCTATTTCTCTCTCTCCCTCTCCTCTCTCTCTCATACTCTCTCTCTCTGGGTATTAAGCGGAAGGGTATCAAGCAATTACAGACCAAGGTCTCCCCTCGGCGGGGGATCCTTTCATCCCATAAAGTTTTACTACAAAGACGGAGTGTGACCTTCGTGGGGTCAGGGAACAAGGCGAGAGGCGTGCGGCGCCTGTTTAAAACGATATGGACTCTTTATTGAGCCCCCTCGCCAAAGGATTTACCGTCGTAACACGATGTAGATATCACTGTTGATAAAGGGGAGCTTTACGCGGCTGCTCCGTTCCCAAACACATCATGGTTCAAACAACCTAAACGCTTACTATTCTTAGTAAAAACAGACCTGAGTTACAACAAGGTTTGGGATCCGGTACCGGAGGAACCGGATCCAACATTTAGGAACCGGAATCGGTTCCATCACGTTTGGTTTACATCACCAGTTTAGCACATTGTCAGCTGGTATGTGGACTTAACGTCTGCTATTCAAATACAATACTGGTGGTTCTAATTTGTTTCTGTATTTCATAACTCTGAGAGTGTACAAATTGAACTAAATGGATTTGGTTACATTTGGATAGTTACAGACCCGTAAGGGTCCATTTGGAACTGTTAAGGAATCGGACCGTTAAGAGGGAATCCTTAAGGAACCGGAATCGTTAAAATCCTAAAGAATCCCAACTCTAGTTACAACTGCACTTGGACAGACCCCCCCCCCCCCCCCCTTTACATCAAATCTCTTTGCCAAAAATTGCCATAAGCTATGACACTGGTAGGTGGGTTTCTGAAGTGACCAATGCCCTCCTATGAGACACGGACATGTAGGAGGGCATTGAAAAACAAATGGTACCATTTCATCATGAGACCAATTATATGAAGAAAGGTTGAAAATGGCTGAAGTCGTCCTTTAAGTGGCCGTGAAGATACAGCGGTATAGCCCTCGAAGACTAATACCCTCTCCTTTGCGCAGTTATCACACATCTACCCTTCATCAGGGCTGCAGACTATCCTTGCCTGATCATTAAGGAAGACCTTTATTAATCCCACGGGGCAAATTCAGTTTCAGCCTCGCCTTAGCTGATGGCTGCTCAGATGGTCATGATAAGCCCTTGGGGGGGGGGGGGGGGGGGAGTTAAGTGTCTTGCTCAGAGACAACAGTGGCCTTCTGATTACCAGACAACCTCTCTACCAACTAAGCTATACAGCCAGCTCACATTAAACAGTACTACTGACTTCATTATATTGTAAACCAAAACTGTATGATCTGACACCTGAAAGGAGCGAAACGCTTGATTTGTTAAGAGTCGTCAAGCAAAAAGGCAGTACTTGAAAACGTTAAAATAGATGTGCCAGGATAAAAAAGAAATTAAACAGATTAAATATCTTATAATTTTTGTCTCCTAATGTAGTCATTGCCAATACCCCATGTGTACTGTGTTCCCTGTTGCTTGCCAACCCCCAATGTTGCCGGGAGGGGGGGGGGGGGACCACCACATGTCTCCCCCAACAAGATTCGCCAACTGCGTCGGTGGGGCGTTTCATGCTGTTGTTGTTAACCCCCCAGTAGGAGTCGCTATAGTGCCGCTCCTCTGCAAGGAAGCGAACCTGGTCGCCCGGTGGGGCAGATTTACCACAAGATAATGTTATTTTTTATTTTAAGAATTTGCATCTGTTGCCAGAAACACATCCTGGTATCAACACAATGCAGATGAAACCAAAAGCCAGCTGCTCTTAAAGCCTAATGTATGCTCCGTCACGCGACGGTGTCGCACGTCAAAAGAGAGCCCTCACAAAAAAACATGCAGTAATCCTGGTCTCTATACTGCCTCCCCCTGGTCAGCCAGGGTGCCTGATGGAGGGGAAAGGAACTGGTTGGAATAACGTGTTCCTTCCACGCGCTACGTCCAACCGGGGAAACTCCCCCCTGTCAGGTGATAAGAAGCGGCCTGCTCACTCCTCATGCATTGAAGGAGCATGAGCTCAGTTTGGGACTCTACCCAGGCTGGCAGAGGGGGAGTAGCGCCCAGGATTACAGCTTAGGCAATTGGCACTAGGTGAAAAACAATGGATCATGGGAAATGTATTTATATATTTTTAAAAGAGCTTAAAAACTAGGCTAACTAGGCTACTCTTACATGTTCAAAGTACTTGCTCGGTGTTCACGCGTACAAACGGAATGCTATGCATGTGTGCATGATTTGAAGCTGAAGTTAGATTAGTTTCCATCATCAATTCAAGTTTTTCCTTATTTTCTCTTTTTTTTGTGCTTTATCTAATTGCGTTTAAAAAAAAATCTCTGCCTTTGCTTGCCAAGCAGTTGAACGTGTTCAATATTCACTGGATTGGAATGAAGAGAGAAAAACATAAACGTGCCAAATGTTGCTAAACACAGAGCTATCTTGGCAACTTCAAGCCTCGGCTCGTACTGGCTGGGGTGACAACACTTTGTCTTTTTAGATCACGCGTATCGGCGAGAAAACCTTGTATCTCCAAATTTCAATTTTGCATGTTTTTAGTTTTTGTAAATTAACCACTCAATTAAACCCAGTGGTGGAAAAAAAAATACTCAAATGTTTTACTTAAGTAAAAGTATCAATACTGCAATGTAGAAGTACTCTACAAGTAAAAGTCCGGAATTCAAAATTGAGTAAAAGTACAAAAGTATTGGTATCAAAATGTAAAGTACCAAAAGTAAAAGTGCTAAAATGTTTGAAAATAGCAGATCTAGAAGCTCACAACACGCCGCATCACGACGCGTCGCATCACAAAATCAATATAGGGGTTTTTGGCATGAAAAAGGTTGAAAACCTCTGCTGTAAAGTAACGGTTTCGGACATACAAGGTTTCAGCCCCGACGGTATATTCAACTTTTTTGTTTGTTTTTATACATTTCTTTTGTTGGTCTGTCACACATTCAAGTCCGACGTACGTTAGCGGCTCCATTCTTCATGAGATCATAGTATCCCCCCCCCCCCCTCCTCACCACGTAACGAGCCTGTATAGTGCATATAGCAGCGTCGAAAGGGCAGAACAAGACACAGATCTGTGAAACATTCTGATCTTTTCCTCGACGGACCGTTCGTTTCCTCTCGTAACCACCGGCTTCAGCTTAACCAAAGACTCCTCTGAGAGAGAGAGAGAGTAGAGAGAGAAAGAGAGAGAGAGAGAGAGAGAGAGAGAGAGAGAGAGAGAGAGAGAGAGAGAGAGAGAGAGAGAGAGAGAGAGAGAGAGACACAGACCAAACAAAGAGCTTCTCCAGTGGAACATTAAAAGCCGCGGACAGTCGATAGTCTTATTTGATGTGGGTTCCTCAGAGGCAGAGAGAGAGCCCATGGTCCCCCCCACACCACCCCCACCACCCCCTACTCTGTCTCTTTCAACTCCACCTCCACAAGAGAGAAAAAAGACAATACATCTTTCGGAGGCCCCGGCGGAACAGGTGTCGGCGGTTTAAAGCACTGTTTCCCAAACAGTGGGCCGGGACCCGTTATGTGTGGTGTTTGATAAAAGCCACTCTTGATTATAGCGAGGCCTCGCCGCTCATCGCGCGCAATCTTTTTATTTATCCTCCTCGGCGGAAAAGCATTAATTCACGGTAATTAATGAACACAAGTATGGCGGCGGGAGGGAGGGAGGGAGGGGGCCCGGGCACAGCTGCCTCCTCTGGGAGAGAGGCGAGAGAGGCGAGAGAGGCTTCGAGGAGGAAGCTACTCCTTTTCCTCTGGCCTGATTAGATGCACTCAATTTCCAAAGCCTTTCCCCTAGTGACACTTTGTTTTACTGTCTAATGATAGCCAGCGCTGCAGTGGAGCAATACCTGCTCCACGCTGCACCACCCAGTGCACACCAGCAAATGCTTAGCGGCGTTAATTCAACTCTGAGAGTGAACACAATTTAACGTGTTACGTTTTGCTCACTCTCAGAGTTAAATTAACGTAAGTGTTGGTAGTGTAATGACATAGAAATTGATCTATTGAAGATTCTGACTTTCAAATGTACATATTTTTTGTTTTGATTGTATTTCTGTATTGTTGTATTGTGCTTTCTGCTTTGGCAATGTAAACGTATGTTTTCTCATGCCAATAAAGCCCTTTGAATTGAATTGAAATGGAATTGTAATGACAGTGTAATAACAGTGTAATAAGTTTTTTTTGAGTGATTGACTACTAGATCATTAAAGGAGTAGTTCACCCAAAATACTTATTTTCTATCAATTACACACCCCATGAAGCCTTTAATCATGGAGTTTTTTTTGTGTTGTTGTTGCATTCCTTTTTTTTAAACAATATATGTATTGGCATTTTCAATTATATAACATACATGACAATATGGCTCTTGTATGAACACATTCCATGCCAGAGTTTAATATCATAATGTACTCACCAGTGCCAGCGTTTTATTGTTGTTTTTTTGTTTTTTTCATGTCGCCACAGACCTCGCTAAATAAGTTAAAAGTGCGCGTTCATTTGGTTCTAAACACACAGCGGATCTGTGAGAAACGGCCAGCCAAAACAGTTTCCAAATCCGAGCCGCCATCTTGAAGATACAGCGGATCAACGCTAAACAGTGATCAGCGAGGAGAAAAACAACAACCGAGAAAATCGAGTTTTAAACAGGATCCCAGACAGGAAGCGGATACGATCGAAAAAAACGGAACCCGAATAATTCTGTTTCCGACCGGAAACCGGAAACGGAAATGGATTAAAAAAAATCGGAAAGTGCACCTGGGGAAATTTCAATGGGAATCGGCGGTTCGCGTAGATCTACGCGATTGGCACGCTGCGGCTTTAAATAGGTTCGCGTAGATCTACGCGATTGATATTCAATGTGTTAAATGTCTATAAATAATCAAACAAAAACAGAGCAAAAAGACATCACATAGAAATCATAAACATACATAATAACAACATGACAACCAAAAACTGAAAAATACATTACAAAAACATCAGAAAACAAAAAACAAAAACGGATATGGTCATGGTCTTTCTTCCCACAGTACGAAGTAGCAGAATCATCTATTTACACAGGTCCCAAAGGATTACCTTCCATAAACTGTATGAACTGTCCCCACATTTCTTGAAAGATGGCAGATTATTTTTAATGGCAAAGGTGAGCTTTTCAAGTGCAAGACAATTTGATAATTCTATATACCATTGTCTGATGTCTGGTTTATCTGGGTTTTTCCAAAAGAGCGCAATTGTATGTTTAGCCTGGAGAAGAGAGTATATAATCATACTCTTTTTTTTTACTGTTAATTTTGAGATTATCAGGAAATATGCCCAGAATGCACAGCTGTGGGCAGATAGGAATATTTTCTGAGACTATCTGGGATAATATACCAAGTACCTCTTTCCAAAACTTCATGATCTCTGGGCATTGCCATAAACAGTGAAATAATGTACCCTTTTCCACATTGCACTTACACATTCGTCTGGTGTATTAGGATCAAAATGATGAAGTGGAGAAGGAATATACGTTCGCATCAGCCATTTGTACTGTAATAACTTGTATCTGGTATTGATTGTCTGCGTTTGAGCTTTATAGCAAACCCTCTGCCAATCTTCAACGCTTATTCATTCCTAAGCCAAATATTTGATGACTGGCTGTGTTTCCGGGAACGCATCCGGTCATCACATTTTTGGCTTAGGAATGCGTCAAAAACTAAAAATAAATCAGTGAATTTAAGGCTTCGTGGGGTGTGTAATTGATTGAAAATAAGTAATTTTTTGGGGTGAACTACTCCTTTAATCGTACAAGTGGCAAATTCAACAGTTATGCTAAAAGCATAACCCAAAAAAAAGGGCCCAGGGGCTTGTTTCCATTGTGGTTCATTGTACTCAATTCACATCGTTGTAAAATTGTTATAACCAGTGGTGTAAAGTAACTAAGTACATTTACTCAAGTTCTGTACTTAAGTACCTTTTTTTAGGTACTTTTACTTTACTGGAGTATTTCCAATTGTCTATACTTTTACTTTTACTCCACTACAATTATTTGAAAACTTTAGCTACTAGTTACTTTGCAGATATACAATATTACACTATAAAACATACATTAAGCACTTTAGCCCTATTTTATACCTAGACTATTTAAAAATAGCAGATCCACAAGCTCACAACGTGTTGTGAGCTTGCGGAACGGCTATTTTCAAACATAGTACTTTTACTGTTGGTAATTTAAGTACATTTTGATACCAACCATTTTGCACTTTTACTCAAGTACATTTTGAATTCCGGACTTTTACTTGTAACAGAGTACTTCTACATTGCACTATTGATACTTTTACTTAAGTCAAATATGTGAGTACTTTTTTTCCCACCACTGGTTATAACACTGTTTTAAAGAGGTTTAATTCTCTGGAATCACAGCCGCGTCGTCGGCTCTTTCAAAGCGACAGGTGACTCATACAGCAGAGGTTGGATGCCGGGTTAGAAAGGGTTCGGAGTTCACACATCCGCATGCTTAAAGCCCGAGCCCTGCTTGTTATTATATCAAAAGCCTTGTGTGTGTGTGTGTGTGTGTGTGTGTGTGTGTGTGTGTGTGTGTGTGTGTGTGTGTGTGTGTGTGTGTGTGTGTGTGTGTGTGTGTGTGTGTGTGTGTGTGTGTGTGGCAGAGCAACAGTGTTTCGTGAAACCTGATTATTACAAGCAGATCCCTACGATATGAAAATCTGCAAGTAGAATGAGAGCAAAAGGCCTTAAGACTCTGGGCTTGTGGCGTCTCAGGCGATATTGCACCGGTCTGCGTATATATACCGGCACGAACAGGGGGCCCCCCTGACTTTCCTAAGCATGTGGGAGCCGAGGACGAGGAGGCTCTAGAATGATCGCCTCCCAGGCAACCGCAACCACCTTCAGTCACTGTATAGCTTCCGCCTCCTCATCCTCGTCTCGCCTTGTGAGGAAACGCAACTTCCTTTACCGACATGTAAGCAAGTCTAAATTAAGTCTGGGGGTCTTTAGCCTTGCATCTCGCAAGTTAACAGACAGTCAATTAGTTAGCTTGGTGGAGCGCCAGCCAGGGCCCTTGCCTTGACGAGAGGGAGCTTTTTAGGAAGAATGACAGGCGAGGCTGAGAGGCGAGCCGTGACCCCACCTCTGGTCTGCCTAACGGCGTCTAACCACAGACCCCTCCCTCCCTCCCTCCCTCCCTGCGGCCTCCCCTCCTCCTTCTCCTTTCAAGTCTAAACTGTTTTCCTCGGAGCGTCGCGACCGACCCAGCCAACTGGAAGGAGTACAGTACAGTATCAGGGAGGAAGGGCGGGAGAGAGAAATGAAGAAATCAAGGCACGGCAATAAAAGACGAGGAGGAAAAAGAGTAAAAGAAAAGATCAAGCGTGGATAAAAAGAGATCAGCTTAGCTTGGACTAAAGTGGAGTGACAGCCAAAGATGTTGGATAATATGAAAAGGGGAAGAAAAAGAAATGCAGCCAACAAAAATGACTGAGTATCTGTGAGAGAGAAAAAAACAAACGACAAAACTAAAAACGGAGAGGGAAGTGAACGGGGGGGGGGGGGTTCTTTGGAGGGTGGACAGTGATTTTTCACATGGGCCTGTTATAGCTCCAGGAGGCCTATTTGTGCAAAATCCATTTACTCCTAAAGATTTAATCCAAACGTCATGCAAATCAATACACAGTATCTCTATAGTCATGTGATCAACACGGATCTGTCTGATTTTCCCTATTCCATCCTCATTGGCTAAGGTTGGCTTCCAAAGTTTGCAGGATTGGTCCGTTTTGAGCAAAATGCCTCAAATCATGAACGCAGCTTGCGCTTCCCGTGAAATTTCACACGCACATTCCCACTAGGCCGAGGAAGAAATGCCACCCTTTTCACATTGGCCTGTTAAAGCGTCAACAGCAGGTTAAATTTAGCAAAACAATTTTTTGTCCGATTGCCGTGAAAGCCAAGAAGAAATGGCACCCTTTTCACATTGGCCTATTATAGCGCCACCAGGAGGCCACAATAACCTACCTGACATGGCGGAGACCTGTGCTCCGAGGGGCACTTTTTCGAGTTATTATTATTTTAATTTCAAGTATTAAATAGGTCTAACAAGTGTTGAATGAGAAAACAATGTTGCACTTTAAGCAAATCATATGTACTAGTGCATCAGTGTTGTTTAGTTTTTTGTAATATTTTCCATCAGTAATCTTCCTAACATCGTTAGATGTTAGGAAGTATAGCTCAATAGTGAGCCCGCATGTCATATAGTATAACACCTGAACTAATACAACATTGTACTATAACTATATATATATATATATATATATATATATATATATATATATATATATATATATATATATATATATATATATATATCCTGTGAACTAATAGAAGATTGCGTGTTACACGGTTCAGTAACTGTGTCATCATAATTCATGTTTAGTTATTCGTTTATCAGGGTGACGGAGGAGGGAGAGGGGGTGGGGGCGCCGGTTCCAATTTCCACCTGTCGCCAATGTTTGTCAGATTACACGGATCGGGGCCGTGTACCGGCGCCGGGCGCCGGCTAATGTTAAGTTTTGGATATTTCAATTTCGTCGGCGAGCCGCCGATTAGATGTAAATGCGTGATACCCCCCCGCCCCCCGCCGCCGGTGGTCTCAACGCCTGGGCGACGGACGGCATATTTTATTCAACCTTCTCGTCTAATTTGTTCCAATGTATGAATAATGACTAGGGCCCCGCGCGCGGCTGTCCATTGAACCCTGTGTTTATGGTGCGCCGCGCATTAGAAAGCGCAGTTCCTGAATGCTTAGGAGAGGAAAAAAAACCATTAAAGTAGCAATAAAATTGCAAATGTCTCCCCCCTTCTCTGGTTGCACTGCTCTTTTCAATGCGGGCCACGGAGCACATTTGTCGCCCCGGCGAGCCGACTCTCTAGCAGCGAGAGCCACGGGCCTCTGGCCCCGGCGCCACGTATGCTATGCATAGCAATATGATCCGGAACATATTTCCCAATCCAATTCCTCCTCCCCGCTGCGTCGGAGGAACACTCTTTGCGAGAGATCCCGTCTTTTTCAATTACGCAGAGAGAGGACGACCATTCCTTTACGCCCGCAGGGGAGGGACAGTCTTTTTGAGGACAGGTCTCTCTCTTTCTCTCTCACTCTCTCTCCCCCCCCCCACAGATCTCAGGCCGTATTAAAACGGATTGGCGGTGTTGGATATTAAAGAGGAATCGTCCGTATTAATGTGTGTCTGTGTTGCAACACTCGCCAAGGAGCCTGGCCGTCTGGGGACGCCATGCTTTAGTTACAGGGGGGAAAAAAAGGGGGGGCTGAGATGAGGATGGCCTTATGGAGGAAAAGAGTGTGTGTGTGTGTGTGTGTGCGTGTGCGTGTGCGTGTGCGTGTGCGTGTGTGTGTGCGCGTGTGCGTGCACGTACATGTGCATGTGTGTGTGTGTGTGTGTGTGTGGGGACGGGTAGAAAATGTGCAGCAGAGCATGTGAATAATCATTTCATAACTTACTGTAGGTGGAGGGGAAGGCGAAAGCTAGTGTGGGCAACACAGTGGCCTAGCACTGCAAAGCTCACACACACAATGCAGTCGGATGGATAGATTTGTCATTCAGCAATACATAAGATGCATAATTGGCTAACGGAATTCTAAAACTACTTGTTAAAAAACTCGAATACTAAAATACTAAGATCACCACTATTAAAATCACAGTAAGTTCATAATGAGACAAAATCCACCCAACTATTAGACCAAAATAGAAAATATCGCACAGCAAGCAGTCTTCTGCAGTATAAGGGTAGAGGATGTTGCACTTATAGAGGATACTACTGCACTTATTTGGAGTTCACAAGTCTGATGGCTAAAGATAGCGGAGCGACAAGCTCAGGACATTGGCAAAGGGTGAGCTTTGTGGGTCCGCTATTTCCAGCGTCTCCCGCTACTGTCGTGGCACACAGTGGTGTAAAGTAACTAAGTACATTTACCCAAGTACTGTACTTAAGTACAATTTTGAGGTACTTTTACTTAACTGGAGTATTTCCAATTGACAATACTTTTACTTCTACTCCACCACATCTCAGAGGCAAATGTTGTTCTTTTACTCCACTGCAATTATTTGAAAACTTTAGTTACTAGTTACTTTGCAGATATAAATTATTACATTATAAAACATACATTAACCACTCAAAAGTAAAAATACTGAAATGTTTGAAAATAGCAAATCTGCAAGCTAACAACGTGTCGCATCGCGACGCGTTGTGAGCTTGCAGATCTGCTATTTACTTTTGGTACAATTTGATACCAATACTTTTACTCAAGTCAATTTTGAACACCAGACTTTTACTTGTAACAGAGTACTTCTACATTGCAGTATTGATACTTTTACTTAAGTAAAACATTTTAGTACTTTTTCCACCACTGGAGATGCATTGAGCCAGTGGTGTCGGGGGGGGGGGGGGGGGGAGATAGGTTGCGGGGGTGGGGGCGGCCTCCGGCGCGCACACACAGGGCCGCCCTCACGCCGCGCCGCCGTAATCAGTTCAGCGTGCGATCACAGGGGGGGGGGGTCTGGCTGAGCGTGTGATCCCTCAAAGAGGCGATCACAGGGATGGGAGGGATTGGGAAAACACATACTGTAATATTGGAGGCTCCCCCTCACCCCATCCCCCACCCGTACCGACTCTCCCTCCCGGTGACTCACGCACAGCGGGCGAGCGCACAGGGTGGGTGGTGGTGTTGGGGGTCGGGGGGCACAGACTGTTTGATGCCCCCCCCCTCACCTCCACGACTCACAGCTGGTTGCCCCCACCCCCCTCCCCCCAATAACTGACTTTTTACTTGAGTAGCCTACTGTATTTTAGTGCAATTTTGAGGTACTCTTACTTTCCTTGTGTGTGTCCCGTTCTTTTTTAAATACGTACTTCTACTCCAATGCATCTCAGAGGCAAATATCGTAGCCTACTTTTTACTCCGCTGCAATTATTTGACAGCTAATAGTTGCTAGTTAACTATTATTACACAAATATGCATTAACTACTTACAGTAAGCCTTATGTTATAAGGCTATATTATCCAAAACATGTTGCCGCATTTGTGAGTGTTTACCCCTATAGGCATTTGCACTTAAGATATATTTTCATGCCAATAATTTTGTACGTTCACTTCGGGGTATTGCTATTTGTACTCAAGTAAACAACGGGAGTCTGTGATCACCTTAAATGCATGGCGGTATACCGGCTGCGAGCTACGCGGTCCTGGCCTCCTAATCAGGGAGCCAGGCGGTGTCTTTCCCTCCTCCTCGAGTGTCCCTCAGGCCCCCTCCTGACTGGCCCGGCCGGCCCGGCCGGCCCACCGGTCCGGGAGAAGGGAATTACATTTCCCCCGGGTGGCCTTGCGCTGCATGGGAAACAAAGCCCTACACCTACACTACCCCCCAGCTCCCCCATCACCCACACGGAGGGAAAGACGGACCGGTGTGGGGGTAGATTGGAAGAAAAAAAAACGTGAGGGAAAATTTTCCCCACAACCAAGACAGGTGACCTAGCCTCGGATTGTTGGGGAGATTAAAAAGTCCAAGTTTGTGATACTTTTCATTTGTCAGACTCGGGGGTGTCGATTGATTCTGCGCTCCGAAGACTCTTTAAGTGTTGGTGGTCGCAGAGGCCCGGCGCCTCTTCTCCCTATGGCATTAAACGAAAGATTCATACCCGGTCGCACGACGGTGTCGCGCGTCGGAAATAGCCGACCTACAAGGTCACAACGTGCCGCATCCATCCACAACGTGTCGTGAGCTTGTAGCTTGGTACCTACCCTATAGGGCATTGGTTCTCAAAGTGGGGTCCGGGGACCCCAAGGGGGTCCATGAGGGAGTTCCAGGGGGTCCCCAGCTAAATGATGGATCGGGTCAACGAATGGATCCAGTTCGTGGGGAAACATTCTACTATGCTGCCACCATAATGTGGACCAAACAATACATAAAGGTTCTCGATTCCCTAACCCAAACTCAAAACCAAAACTAACCTACCGTAGAATAATTGATTACCTTAACAGACAATTAGGCTTAGTTCAACTCCTTTAAACAACCCGGTAGTAGCATACAGTGGTGGTACAAGTACTCAAAATGTATTAATTAATTAATGTTTTACTTAAAGACGGGGTGCCGTGATTTTCAGTGATCCCCCCCCCCCCCAAAACATAATCATCAGGTATTATGGTTATACTAGGAGGAAGATTTTTTTCAAAAAAGTGTACAGAAATGGTTAAAATTATGTTTTTATGTGGACACGCCTCCAGTTCATTAAGTATACCTGGTTCTCACCTTAGCACCTCCTCCACCACCTTAGCACCACCCACCTGTCCTAGTCCCTCCTCCTCCTCATGCCCACACCTGTTGTGTTATGATAATGAGGGGGAGGGTATGTTTTTACTGTGTCACTAAAGTTTTTCTATTGGCACGTTTGACCCTCAAGGTTTCAGCCACCAGGTAGAAACTCAAAATAGTCAGAGAAGACATACAATACCATAAAAACTCCACCAGGGGCTTAATGAAGTTCTATCAACCTCATAGACACATGAAAAACAGAAAAAGTACAAAACCATGGCACCACCTCTTTAAATACAAGTATCAATTCTGCAATGTAGAAATACTCTGTTACAAGTAAAAGTCCAGAATTAAAAATAAACTTGAGTAAAAGTATAAAACTATTCATCAGAATGTACTTAAAGTACCAAAAGTAAAAGTACCCATTATGCAGAATGTCCCATTTCACAGGTTTCAAATGTTTTTAGTTTTTTTTTTGAAAATTGCATATATATTTTTTTATAATCAACTAAATTAATTAGCCTCATTAACCACTCACAGTAAGCCCTAATTTTAAAGGCCTACTTTTTCGTACAGCGGTGTCTTGCAGAAAACATCTGATCTACAAGCTCACAATGTTGTGACGTGTCGCGAGTCGGCTATTGACTCTCTTTCTGTAGATCAATTCATTTTATTCAAATCAATTATTGCATTATCTATTAGTTGGAATGCGCACCCCTATAGTGCAGGCCAGGGAGAGATAGCACTAATAGCTTAGCATCAGGCTAGCTCTGTCTTGAATCCTCTTTGTGGGGAGAGGAGAGAGAGCGGGGAAGAAAAAAATGCAAATGAATTCAGAGGATAGGAGCAGAAATCACTTTGAAGTAGCCTTGGCTACTTTGACAGAGTTTGCTCGGGCCGGCAGTAAATTGCTTAAAAGTCCACCGCAAACAAAGCACTATGCAAAATGCATGCAATTAATCATCGGAGAGAGGGGCGGTTCATATTTGTATGATTATTAATGGCCTTTGCCACGCCAGTGGGGGTCATCTCACCCCCTCTGAAATATTTACATCGTAAACATTATGAATTATGGGGGTTGTGGGAAGGGCGCCGCGTTAAAATACAGTTTGCTTTATTTTTCATCAGGCAAGGGTGGGGGGGGGGGGGGGGGGGGTCAGGGGAGCCAGGGGTGGTGGGCCGTCTGTCCGCCTGGCTCTGCATGGGAATGAGACACGCCGTCCCGTCCCGTCCTGTCCGTCCATGTGATCTTCTGAAGGACGCCGTTAGGATTCAGATCTGCGGTCGGTCGGTCGGTCGGTCAGTCAGTCACCGACGCGCCACAGAGTGAGGAAAAGGTTGCCCCCCCCAACCCCCCCTCCTCCACAAAGCTCATTAGAAGCCACAGGAGATCAATATGATTATGCTGACGCCCCGGGAAAAAAAGTATAAGGGCCGGTCAAGATGTCGTTTTTACTAATAAGAGAGAGAGTGGCGCGGTATTTGAAGCAATGGGAATTATGTCTCTCTCTCTCTCTCTCTCTCTCTGTCTCTCTGTCTCTCTGTCTCTCTGTCTCTCTCTCTCTCTCTCTCTCTCTCTCTCCCCCCCCTCCCCCAAACGTTTTAGCTCAAGACCCAAAAGAGACATTTAGAGGTTTGCCCGGGACCCAAACTAGTGAAAATGTTGGACAGGGACAACTGAAGCAATCATGAAAAAAGTATTTCATGAACAGAAATCACACACACTGCTCTTAAGGTCCTTACACACCGGGGCGATTTTTTCGTGCGAATAATACGCTTTTTAAAAAAAGCTTATAAAGTCAATGCAAGCGTACATGGCGCGAAAAAGCGAAGCGAAAAAGCGTATTTTTATTATTCGGAACGAGTCCGAATTTTGCGTATATTCGCACATTCGCCGGTGTGTAACCGCCTTTACTCAGCAGCATCAGTTCATATTGAAATTGACAGACCCGTTGACGGTCCTTCATGAAGAGTGTCTTTATTGCATTTATGAAATACTTTTGAAAAATGTTTAAAAAAAATTTAATTGATGAAAAGTTGTGACTTTTTTTGTTGAAACTTATATAGTATTATATATATATATATATATATATATATATATATATATATATATATATATATATATATATATATATATATATACATATATACATATATACATACATACATACAATATATATATATATATATATACATACATACATACATACATACATACATACATACATACATACATACATACATACATACATACATACATACATACATACATACATACATACATACATACATACATACATACATACATACATATATTATATTGTTTTTATGTAGGAAACGCAAAAAAAAAGGGATACATTAACTCGCGACCGATAACACATTTGGGAAGTTTGGGAAACAGTGATCTAGCTCATGCTCTGCCGTGTACCGAGTCGGCAAGCGGCACCAGCTTACTTAAGCCAACATAAAAATCAGGCTTAAGTGTTTAATTTTGAAATTACAGCAAGTTTTTTTTTATCTCTTGTTTACATCCTATTATCACTTTGTCAAACAACACATCCTGCAGTCAAAGCAACTGTGTGTTCATTCACAGTGAAAACCAACAACGTCCACACCAGCCACTGAACGGCCATTCGGCAGAC
>NC_137615.1:48633164-48665664 GCF_963280865.1 Gymnoscopelus braueri
GCCATTCGGCAGACGGAAAGGAACGTCGGCGAGACGTGATTCAAAAGATGATTCCAAGCGTTCGGCACGCAAGAGGGACAAAGGTAATTATGAGATTCACGAACAGCTCCAAAGAAAGAGGTCGTGATCAGCTCCCCGAGTCTCGTTTGTATTCGGCTGTGTTTTCGCGGGATTGATTTTTGGAAAAGAAACGCACCACGTTGGCTGCCATGTGTGCATCCACTTAACACTTATCATAATGACTGTAGAGGTTTGATAATAACCATGTCCCTGACTGCAGGCAATTAACTGAGCCTGGATTCCACTAAAATACCAGTCACTGGTTAAAAAAAAAAAATCTTTCTCTGCTCTCTGCTCTTGCTATTGAAGGTTTGGGGTAAAACAAGAAAAAAACACGCAGCCGCTGTGTGCTTCACCGTGGCCAGTTTGGAAGGAAGGGAGGTCGTTTCTTGGAGCAGCTCACGTTTTAATTTACGGTCCCTTCGTACGACGGAACGCACGGCGGGAATAGCCGATCTGCAATCTCACGCCGCGTCTCGTCCGCACGCGTTGTGAGCTTGCTCTTACCGGTGTGCACCGTCGCCATAGGACCGAGTATAAATCGAGCTTTGAAAAGAGAGAGAGAGAGAGAGAGAAAGAAGAGGATGCCTCCGCCTCCTGTCGTTTGCCCTGGATGCCAAGCGCGCGTGCGCGAACGCGGCGTGCCAGGCCCATGCGGGCAGCCCAGGCCGGCCGGAAAAGACAGAGCTTTGCTGGATGACTCGGGAACGCTCGCCGCCAGCCAGCCAGCGCTGTCCCCCTGCCAGGGACAAAGCCACACTGCAGGCCAGCTTCTAAAGCTAGTGCCATCATCCTTCCTCTCCTCCGCCTCCTCTTTTCCACCCTGTCCGCGCTACCGCCAGTGGTGGAAGAAGTACTCATATATTTTACTATATTTTAGTAAAAATACCACAATATGAAAAATACTCTGTTACAAGTAAAAGGCCTGTGTTCAAAATGCTACTTGAGTAAAAGTACAAGTAGTGGCATCAAAATGTACTTAAAGTACCAAAAGTAAAAGTACTAAAACGGTTGAAAATAGCAGATCTACAAGCTCACAGCTCACACAAGCTTGTAGATCGGCTATTTTCAAATAGCCTCGGTATAAAATAGGGCGAAAGTGGTTAACGTCTGTTTTATAATGTAATCATTTATATCTGCAAAGTAACTATAGTAACTAAAGTTTTCAAATAATTGTAGTGGAGTAAAGTACAATATTTGCCTCTGCGATGTAGTGGAGTAGAAGTGAAAGTACTGAAAATTGGAAATACTCTAGTAAAGTAAAAATACCTTAAAATTGTACTTAAGTACTGTACTTGAGTAAATGTACTTAGTTACTTTACACCACTGAGAAGGAGGGAAAGGATGCGGTCCGTCAGGGGAATGTGCGGCTCCAGCCAAGTCCGGGGCTGTGCCCGGAGGACAGGGCCCCCCTATGGGGGGGAGGGGTTGGGTGGGTGGGGAGGTTTGGAACAGAGCAGGCGGAGAGTCCCCCCCGCGGCATCAACGTTTTGGATGGAGGCTGCGGCTGCAGCAGCAGCAGCAGCCTCCCTTATCGCTCGTTAGCACCGATGGCTAATTTAAGTCACAGCTCTTGCCCGGCGCCTCGAGAGTTGTGAACAACTGTGGGGGCTCGTCTCCCCTCTCCCCACATCCCCCCCAGCTTTTGAGTTTCACAGATTAGAGAGAACGGCACACGAGAGCCTCTTCCCCCCGTAAACACGGCGAGCGTCATCGGAGAGGAGAGGAAGACGGAACATGAAAAGGAAGTCGAGGCGTTTCCGACTTTTATCGTGAAGTGTGGGGGAGGGGGGGGTGGTGGTGGTTGTAATAGCCCTGTAATGCAGGAGAAGAAAAAAAAGTTGAAAGTACGGGGGGTGGGGGGGGGGCTTGAGTTTTCGACGCACACTTATTAATACAGCCGAGTAAGCTGTAAAAGCGCAGAGTAAAAAGTGAGTCAAACTAAAAGCTCAATGACATACAGTACACGTCCTGTTTTGTAACATAGCGTATAGGCCTCCCGCACCCCTCCCCCCCAGGTGTATGCAGAGCTCTACAGGGGCACACAAGGAGATTCTAATTTGGGAATAAAAAACACATACTGTAACAGGGAGCTCGATGTGAACAGCGTTGGCACGTCAAGTGATACTGACACATCGTTAAGGGCAAATTATGCAAACACACGTTCCTATCGCGGCGTATATCCGGGGCTAATGTAACGTGATGATATACCGCCGTTCTGCGCTGAAAGGAGTCATGGCTCACCGACGTTTGGCGAATGTGTAAAGACCAGCAGTTTTGCGGTTCTCCTGATGTGAAGTACCGTACTGGTCTTTTTCGTTTACCTGACCGTTTTCCCTGTTGTTTTGTTGACTAGCCCCAATTGTTATCAAAGCGGGGACCGCCAGGAATCTTTTGAAGGGGGTTCCAGAAGGGGGTCCCCAGTGAAAATGAAGAACATTTTAACCCCAACATGAGTCCGATTTTACAAATGCCTTCTAAATCAGTAGTTTTCAAACTGTTTGGTGCCAAGGACCCCCAGAAGAGAAGATTTGTGTTAAAAAAGTTATTAATAAAAAAAATTCAAACACTTTCAAGATTACATTTTTCAAAAATAGCTGCGCTCGCAGCGCTGCACGGAATGACACGCTGCGAGCTTGTAGATCTGCTATGTTTGAATAGCCAACGCTAATATCTAAAATGACATATGCTTTCCCGGCTTTATGGGTTAATCACTTAAGCACTATTTTATAATTCAGGCGGAATTCGGCGGAACTATGAGCTCGCCACGCGCCAGTAACGTGTTGTGAGCTTGTAGATGTGCTAATCTCAAAATATATTGAGACATTTTGACAACATTCGGGAACACAAATCCTCTCTTGTGGGGGGTCTCCTGGCACAAAATACAAATACATTTGAATGTGGGGGTCCTTGACATGACGATGATGTCAGAACCACTGGACTTGCCACTTACTGTACAACCTTATAGCATCCCAAATCAGGGAATATCATAAAAAGTGAGTATTCAGTGAAAATAGCCGATCTACAAGCTCACGGCGTGTCGCAAAGCGACACGCTTCGAGCATGTGGATCTGCTACTTTTGAATTTTGAAAAGTAACGGTTTTGGACGTATGAGGTTGCCAACGGACAGAGGCGATATATAGCTCAAATCTAAAATGGCGCAGATCCCCCGGTTTTAGTGGGTTAAGACTAAGAGTGTCTGCGATTAAAAACTAAAAACAAACAAAACTAAACCAAATGGTAAATTGTGCTGGTTTGTCCACCGCACAGTGGGAACCGATGTCATTTTGTCTTTGAGAAACAACTTCTGGCGGATGCAAGTGGTTGTTTGAAGCCGGATTTAATCCATTGAGACCGGGAACTTATCTGCGTAACCACTTAAACCATTTATTTATACGTTGGCTTTTAAAAAATAGCAGATCTACAAGCTCATAGCACGGCACCGAGTGCCGCGCTATGAGCTTGTAGATCTGCTATTTATTTATTTTTAATTGTGGAAAATGTGTGCAAATCTTTGAATATATATATAGTTTTTTTTTAAGCAAATATTTGTAACTCAAATCTTTGCTTCTAGGGATTCTACAAATGTCTTTTAAATCCTAACAGTTTTATTTATTTTTTATTTAATATTTTGTTCCAAGGACCCCATCATGCAGAAGCAAATATTTGTAAATTCAAAGATTTGCACACATTTTCAAGATTTAAAAAAAATATAGCAGATCTACAAGCTCGCAGGGTGCCGCGCTATGAGCTTGTAGATCTGCTATTTTTGAATAGCCAAAGGAATCTTTAAAATGATTCACAGATGCGTTCCCGGATTGAATGGGTTAACAGGATGCATCAGCAGTGAACAGCGAGCGTCTGTGTGGTGGTGAGCCATCAAACGAACGGAAAGGCCCTCGTAAGCAACTGCAAAACACGCCAAAATTCGGAGCACAGCCACGGTTACAAATTAGGGCCTGGGAATGTGCGATTGCACTTCCTACAAAAATGTCTGCGTTAAAGGAAGGGTATACGTGATTTTCTATGGTCAAAATAAGCAGTGGTGGAAAGTAAATAAGTACATTTACTTAAGTACTGTACTTAAGTACATTTTTGAGGTATGTGTACTTTACTTGAGTATTTCCAATTTCCAATACTTTCACTTATACTCCACTACATCTGAGAGGCAAATATTGTACTTTTACTCCACTACAATTATTTGAAAACTATACCTTTATTTTAACACTGAAGTGTGTACAAATAAAACCAAATGGACCTGTAAGGATCCACTAATAATAGATTATGACGATTAATTGTAACAGTGTAACAGGATTTTGCACAAATTTGTGTATTTGTTTTAACCAGTGATGGAAGGAGTACGCACAGTGTTTTACTTAAGCAAAAGTATCAATACCAAAACGTAAAATACTCTGTTAAAAGTAAAAGTCTACAAGCTCACAATGTGTCGCGATGTGACACATTGTGAGCTTGTAGATTTGCTATTTTCATATAGCTGTAATATAGTGCTGAAGTGGTTATTGTATGTATGTTTTCTAATAACTAGTAACAATTTTTTTTTATAAAAAATAAAATAATTGTAGTGGAGTAAAAAGCACACATTTGCCTCCAAGGTGTAGCGGAGTAGAGGTAAAATAATTGAAGATTGGAAATACTCAGAAAAAAGTACCTCAGAATTATACTTAAGTACAGTACTTTATACGTGCATAGTTACTTTTCAACACTGGTTTTAACTGCATATACAGCACGTGTATACACACACGTGTGCTTATGGGAACGTGCGTGCGTACGTGCGCGTGCCACTTAGCTGAAGCCTATAATTACTGCTCACTGCATTGGGTTTGCATCTCCCAAGAGCGGACACACACACAGACGCACACACAAACACACGCACGCACGCGCACACACACTAGATTAGGGAGTGATTTCACTAAAGCTGGTGTGAACTTATGAGATCTTATTGCATATTGCCTTTCCCTCTGATAGTAATGCCGGGGCATCGCCTTTCCCTGCGACTCATCTCCAGAAGGCCGATCGATATTATTTTTGCATCGATCGGGGGGGCCCCTTCTTCTTCTTCTTCTTTCTTCATAAACAAAGCTGGCCCCAGATGAGCCCGGGTAATATCAGGATTAAATCTCGTCAGCCCCCGGATAATAAGCCGTATCAATACAAAAGTCCTTCAACGCAATTCAGTTCAATCGTTGCGACTGACTCGCGTGTCAACGGGGGAATGGTCCCTTCGCAGCAGTGCGGGAACTGTTGCTTTAGAGTGGTGGATCTCGAACGTCTTCATTTCAAAGAATCCTATAACTCTGAGAGTGTACAAATGGGACCAAATGGACCTGCAAGGGTCCATTTGGTTCCATCTGTACACTCTCAGAGTTACAAACCTGTAAGGGTCCATTTGGTTCCATTTGTATACTCTCAGAGTTACAGACCCGTAAGGGTCCATTTGGTTCCATTTGTACACTGATAGACAGTGGTGGAAAGTAACTAACTACATTTACTTAAGTTCTGTACTTAAGTACAATTTTGAGGTATTTGTACTTTACTTAGTATTTCCAATTTCCAATACTTCTACTTCTACTCCACTACATCTCGGAGGCAAATATTGTACTTTTACTCCACTACAATTATTTGAAACTTTGAACTAGTTACTTTTCAGATACAAATGATTACATTATAAAACATACATTAACCCCTTTAGCCCTATGTTATACATAGGCTATTTGAAAATAGCCGATATACAAGCTCACAACGCGTCGCATCACAACGTGTTGTGAGCTTGTAGATCTGCTATTTTCAAATGGTTTAGTACTTTTACTTTTGGTACTTTAAGTACATTTTGATGCCAATGCTTTTGTACATTTACTCAAGTAATTTTTTAATTCTGGATTTCCATATTGCAGTATTGGTATTTTTACTTAAATAAATAATTTGAGTACTTTTTTCCACTTTAAGGGTCCAATTGGTTCCATTTGTACACTGATAGATTAAACAAAAATCTAATGGGGGGTCCGTAGCCTAATGCATATCAAACTGGTGGTCCCTTGAAACTTAACGGGCCACTTTTACATTTACAATCACACATGCAATCACCGTAACCAGACAGACAGAAAGATTCCGTCACTGCAGACATCCCTCACTCCTTGAGGACGACAGAATGAGCTGTGGATGCAAAGCCCTCACATCAACCTCACCATCACCACAACGATGATGATCCAAGATGTGGGAGGATTTCAATTTACATAACGGAGGAGAGAGAGAGAGAAAAAAAAGAAAAACAGATTTTTTTTTCCATCACGTTTTCAGCACATACCAAAGCAGGTGCGTGTGAATGCGGCGCCGGGCGCGAGGCGAGGGCGGTCTCCCGCCTCCCTCATCAAGGCGATGCCAAACCAAATGCCTGCGGCGGCGGCTCTCATTTGGGGCATTTGTTTGCTCGAGTGAAAAATAATGGCGGAACCGCGGGAGCAGGTGGAGTATTACTGCGGCAGGCTGAAGCCATATGGATCCAAAAGCGCCCCCTTTGCTTTTTTGCCAAGTTCCAAATTCCACACTTTGTACAAGCACATCTGGAGCGGAATCTCCATATTAATTGCCAGTTAATGTGTTTACACACAACACAGATTAACCCGAGAGACGCCGGCTGACCGAGGTCACGCACGCACGCACGCACGCACGCACGCACGCACGCACGCACGCACGCACGCACGCACGCACGCACGCACGCACGCACGCACGCACAACGCAACGCCGGGTAGGGTTGGGAACCGAAGGAACCCGGATCCAACATTTGGAACCGTTTGCAAGGAACCGTTTTTTTATCACACTGTCAGAGCTGGTTATATGTGGACTTCATGTCTGCTGTACAATTACAACACCGGTGGTGCTCAAACTTTTTGTATTTCAAAGTCCACCATAACTCTGGGAGTGTACGAATGGTTCCATTCGTACACTCCCAGAGTTACAAACCTGTAAGCGTCCATTTGGTTCCTTTTGTACACTCCCAGAGTTACAAACCTGTAAGGGTCCATTTGGAACCCCCTCAAAGAACCCAGCGGGTCCACTACAATAATATGCAATACGTTATGAATGATTGAATTGTGTTCATCAAAAAAATTATGTAATAATATAGGAATCATTAAAGGGAACCGTTAAGGAATCGGACTCTTAACACATTCAGGTATGAATTAATTAATTATCCTGAGATAATTAATTAATCTGGGAAAAGAAATCAGAGATAAATGTATTTTCATGAATCTGATAACATTGTAGCGGACGTGGTGAATTATTTTTGGATGACGTCATTTCCGGATGTATCCTTCTCTGGAAGTCAAGGCGTCGTTCATAGGTTGGCGAAGAGCGCCCTCTAGCGTAATCACAGAAAAACACCAGATGGCGTAATATTACATCCATGGCAGTCAATGTGTTAACTCATTCACTGCCACAATTATTGCTGGCCGCGTTTGCCCACTGCCAGAGATTTTTCATTAAAAAAAAAAAGTACTCAGGAGCCGAGATACAGAATTTTTAAGTTTTAAGTTAACAAGGAAGTGGATGGGAGTGTAGATCTTTAAACAATCATATCTCCTTGGTCTTTGGGTCAAATTTGAAAAAAAATTAATTTTTTTCAAAAAAAAAAAAATACGTTTTTTACGTCAGTGGCAGGATTGGTAAACGGGACAAATTACGTTTTTTACGTCAGTGGCAGTGAATGAGTTAATGTAACGTCTGGATTTGAACACCCGGAGTATAGGGAACTACCTTTAATCTAGCGCAGGGGTCTTCAACGTTTTCAGGCCAAGGACCCCCTAGCTGAGTGAGAGATGAAGCAGGGACCCCCTCTATATTGTATAAAATTGTGTTTCAGATTAAACTTTTTTGGTTTACTTGGTCTGCTCTTTTTTCGCTCTACACCAAGCCTCAAGCCTAAAGTTTTCCTCAGAAAAAGGGATGCTAGGGTTCAAGTGGTTAAGATTTAAAAAAAAAATCATTTCACCCCGGACCCCCTGTAGTAACTCTGAGGACCCCCTAGGGGTCCCGGACCCCCTGTTGAAGACCCTTGATCTAGCGGTTAAGATGTTGGCTTTCCACGCGGGAGACCCGGGTTCGACGAATCCCGGGCGTTACATTAACAGCATACATACACAAACCTGCCTATTGATGATGTCACTGGTAGGCAGGCTTCTGAACTGTCCACAGCCCTCCTCTGAGACACAGAGAGAGTAGACAGAAATGATACCTATTATAATGAGCATTAGAGAGGACAAATTATTTGAAGATAAGTTGAAAATGGGTCCTAAGTGGTCCTAAGTTAAAACAAATCAAATTAATACAATTAATAATCTCAATCATAATCTGAGTACTGCCACCACTGCCGCTGGTCTTATGGCACATTGTATTTAGCCCTCAGAGCTAATTCAACGCGTATGCAGTAATGCATCTGTTATTCGGGTGACAAAGCATGTGACACAGTGCTGTTGTGTGCTCAGTAATCTGGGGCCAGACCCCTGTCCCAGAAAACATTGCATGTTAATACCTGGAGCTCAAGGTGACAAATAACTCTCCTTTGTAAATGGCTTTCCAGCTGTTTGTTTCCATGGAAACAAAGAAAAACAAAAAACAAAACATTGACGATTTTGTTTTATAACTAGTATCTCTTCAACTCGAATTTGTTGTTAATTCATTTATATTCTGACTTCCTTTCTTCCTTCTTTTTTTGGGAAGCCAATTATAATGTTTTTTACCCCTCTCGTCTCCTAATTTAGTTATGCCAATTAACTCTCCCCACTCATTTCTTTGTTGTCGCTGCTGCTGCCCCCTACTGGCTCACCTGCCAGTGAGGAGCCCCCACCGCAGATATTAATTATCATATTATAAAACATACTTTAACCACTCTAGGCCTATTTTATATAGGCTATTTGAAAATAGCTGATCTACAAGCTCGCGACGCATTGTGAGCTTGTAGATCTGCTATTTTCAAACATTTTTGTACTTTTACTTTTGGTACTTTAAGTATACTTTGATGCCAATACTTGTGTACTTTTACTCAAGTAACATTTTTAACACAAGCCTTTTACTTGTAACAGAGTATTTTTTAGATTGTGGTATTGTTACTTTTACTCGAGTAAAAAAGCTGTACTTTTTCCACCACTCCGACCGCGTACCAGTTGCGTCGGTAAAGATGCTCGACCGAACCGGGTGCACAGACGTAGATTCCAACCCCCCTAGATTCTGGTGGCGGTAGGGCAGGTCTACTTTACACCCACGTGTCACCTGAGCACCCCTTAGTTTCTATTCTGACTTCACATTAGAAGGGAGGGGCGAGGGAATGAATCCTACCGGGGAAACCACCCCCCCCCCCTGTCAGGTGATAAGAAGGCCTGGTAGCCCTCATTCATTGAAGGAGGCATGAGCTCAGCTCTGGGCTCTCCCTATAGGCTGGCAGAGGGAGTGTAGCGCCCAGGATTACTTAGACAATTGGCACTGGGTGAAAAAAATGGGGTTGCAAAAAATTGTGGGATAAAAATGTTAGTTAAAAAAAGAGGAAAGTAGGCTCGAAACTCCCACAGTAACAATGTCATCCGTAATATTTCTATTGCAGTTATACGGCTGCACCTAGCTGTAACTGTACTGTATACTGCAGGTCAGCATGTTCCCGGTAGGATGGGAAAAACTTCACACTTAATGCAGCAGGATCTCTAAAGCAACCGTTCCTGTCGCCTATACATTCCATATATACATTCTATATATTTGGCTACACGCAGTCGGACGTTTTTTTTTTACAGCAATCCCTCAGACTCAGACATGCGCACACGCGCGCGCACACGCACACACACACACACACACACACACACACACACACACACACACACACACACACACACACGGGCGGAAAGAGAGACAGAATGATGCAGTTACTTTTTAGCCCGTCGTCCTCCTGTTAGGAGGAAGGACCTTTTTAGGTCAGCGCTCAACCCCCACAGAGCCTCATTGTGGCTCATACTAACAGCGGAGGCAGGCAGGCAGGCAGGCAGGCCGCACCTGAACCTCCCTCCCTCCCCTTACCTCCCTCCCCGGTGTGTCTCCGGTGGTGGACAAAGTACTCACATTTTTAAAGTACTCACAACACACACACACTCTCTCTCTCTCTCTCTGAGTATTCTCCCTAATGAGACCTGTCCTGTATGGAGATAATTATTGGGAGGAAAAGGCGACATCACATTTTATGACTAATGAGGAAGATAAGAGTTCTTCTGCTTTTTCAGGTTTTTTTTCCCCTCTTTGTTTTTCTTTTTCCAAGAGCCTCAGTGGTGGGAAAAGTACTCTGTTTTTTTTACTTAAGTATCAATACTGCAATGTAGAAAGTCAGAAATTCATTATTTACTTGAGTAAAAGTACACAAGTATTGGTATCAAAATGTACTTAAAGTACTGTACCAAAGTAGTCCCATTTCACACAATTTCAAATGTATAAAATGTATACAAATCTTTCGAAAATAGCAGATCTACAAGCTCACAATGCGTCGCATCTCGACACATTGTGAGCTTGTCTATTTGTCTATTTTCAAACGGCCAAAATATATGGCTGGGTAATGGGTAATGTATCTTTTGTAATAATAATCAAAATCTACAAGGTAACTAGTAACTAAAGTTTTCAAATAATTGCAGTGGAATAAAAGTACAGTATTTGCTTCCGAGATGTAGTGGAGTAGAAGTACATCAAGTAAAGTAAAAAATACCTCAAAATTGTACTTAAGTACAGTACTTGAGTACATGTACTTAGTTACTTTACACCACTGAAGAGCCTGCATCATCAACCGAGCCCACCCTACCTGCCACCCCACCCCACTTCAAGCCCACCCTGCCAGCTAGATGTAGCCTTACATAAAAAAAGACAGCCGTCAACATGGGTAGGCCACACTCACAACTGGGAAACGCACACACGCACACAGCGGCGCACAAGCGCAAATACTACACATACAGACACAAGGACAAACCAGTGACACACACGGGCACACCCCCATACACATAAGTGCATACGGTACACAGACACACACCCTCACAACGTATGACACACACGCAGGGCAGGAATTAAGTTCATGGCCGCCGTAGCCCCTCAGTTTTGCCCCTCAAACAATGATATGTACCCTGAGGTCACAGCGGCCTTGATGCCAATACATCTTTTCATGAAATAAACAGCTTGTTTTATTTACCTATTTCACTGATAGTTATAATATGTATTTGAATTATTTCCGCGGACGAAAAAAATGTTTTATTTGATGGCCTTCCTGCCCTGGGATTTGGGCTTTGTGCCCTCAAAAAATTACAATACCGAAGGCCAAGTGGCCTTCACCCTACAATGACGAAAATCCAGGCCTGCATACACACATTTTTCATTACTGCACTTGTGAGGACATGAAAGTGTTAGGATTTTGCCATTTTTACCATTACTTACTGTAGTTGTGTGCGGGTGTCACACATCGAGCACCGCTGGTGTATGACACTGGCACGCAATTAACCACTCGAAACGATTATCCATATTCTGTTGGGGGACATTTGCCAAAAATAGCAGATCTACAAGCTCACAGTGTGTCGTGAGCTTGTAGATCAAAGAGATTTGATTTAGAAAAGATATGGGAAGAAAGTGGTTAGGTATAATCAGGCATAAACCCAATCCATATTATTATTGTTATTTATTTATTTTTAAATAACCTTAAAACAATCATGGACAAGGAAAATTGTGCTTAGCCTGCAATGTCTATTTCTCAGATCCTACTACACTTGCGGTTTGCCCTCAAAAGACACACACACACACACACACACACACACACACACACACACACACACACACACACACACACACACACACACACACACACACACACACACACACACACACACACACACACACACACACACACACACACACACACAGTGTGAAGAGCAGTACCGGTGCCAGTATAGTGACAACACAGCAGAGGGGGGCCAGCTTTCTAATGCACTGCCTGATATCGCTCACGTTCCATAAATCAAGCACCTGGCATGGGGACGGGAGAAGTGGCGTCTTGTGCGCCATCAGAAATGCGTGCGCTCTTTGTTTATTGCTTTAGAGAGTTCGCTGGGCGAGCCAGGCAGCCATAACGCCATGATGAGAGCGGGGCCCCCCTCGGGAGACCGCGCTCACACACACACTAACACACACACACACACACACACACACAAACACAAACACGTTTGTATTACTACACCTGTGAGGACACACATTTTACGATTCTGATTTCATGAATGCCATAAAAAAATGCGGTGTGACACCGGCAGGAAAGCAAGTATGAATCAGGCATGACTCTAAACCCCAACCCCTAAACCTAACCTCTAAAATTATAATCCTGGCTTAACACCAACCCATAAACCTAGCCTCTAAAATTATAATCCTGGCTTAACACCAACCCATAAACCTAGCCTCTAAAATTATAATCCTGGCTTAACCCCAACCCCTAAACCTAACCTCTAAAATTATAATCCTAACCTCTAAAATGATAATCCTAACCTTAACCCCAACCCATAAACTTGGCCTCTAAAAGTATAATCCTAACCTTAACGCCAACCCATAAACCTAGCCTCTAAAAGCCTAATCCTGGCTTAACCCCAACCTCTAAACTTAGCCTCTAAAAGTCTCATCCTAACCTAAACATAAACCTAACCTCTACATGTCTAATCCTAACCTGAATCGTTCCCTTATCGTAAACCCAACTCCCCAGATCTTGTTTAACCATAAAACAACCAAAATGACTGGGACAATTGCCCTCACAACATCTATATTTAAAAATTTTACTAAACTATAGCGGGGACACTTGGCCTTCACAAGTGTAGTAATACAAGTACACAAACACACATGCACGCACACACACACACACACACGCACGCACGCACGCACGCACGCACGCACGCACGCACGCACGCACGCACGCACGCACGCACGCAGAGGGGCTAATACAGCCTTCCATTAGGCTGCATACTTCAACAAACTGTCATAGTATTTACAGTCTCACACTGGGGAAACAAATAAACTGCGTGATTAACAAGTTTTCCTGACGCCCGGGCGCCTCGGCATGCGCGCCGCGCACCGGAGTGCCACCTCGCCGACTTAATGATTCTTAATGGCTTCTTAATGACTTCTTAATGACTTCATCAGGAAGATCCTGCAGCAGCACATTCTGACAAGCGGGGGCCTCCCCCCCTCCCCCCTCGAGACCTGCCGGGATCACACCGTCGGTGCCGTCGGTGCCGGCGCGGCGGCGCGCCCATTGCCCTCCCGCTTTTTTTCCCTCCGTAGCACAGATAACGGGGGCCGTCTTTTGAAAATCTGCTAATCTGAGGTGGCGTGGGGCGCAAACCCCCCCCATATTGGATCCGTATATCTTTGAATACGTATATATATTTATATTGTTTTAACAACATTTTTAACTCATATCTTTGCTTCTGGGGGGTCCCTTGAACTAAACATTTTGATGGGGATCGGCGGCCAAAAACATATAATTTTGAGGGTCCTTGACAAGAAAAAGTTTGAGCACTGATACAGTATAACAACAATATTTTTTTCTGAAAAATGAAGACATTCATTGAGATATTTGACGGTTACAAAAGTTTGCTTTAGAAATATATATATATTCAAAGATTTGCACAAATGTAAAAAAAAACATCATAGTGCGCTATGAGCTTGTATATCTGCTATTTTTTTAATAGCCAAAGAAATCTGGAAATAACACAGATGCGTTCCCGGTCGTAATGGGTTAACGACAAGAGGGGGGGGGGGGGCGTGCGGGGGGGACTTGGTGTTGAGGTTATGCGATGTGAAGGCGACGGGGGGAGAAGAGTGGATGTGTGGCAGCGCGCCACAAAGAAAGGCAAGCGGGGGGACTGCTTTTTTTTTTTTTTGTCTAGCGATCGCAGTCACGTCAAAGTAAATCTGGGAACATTGGAGTGACATCTATTGTTGTGTAAGTGGAATTAACGCTGCGTTCGCTCACACACCTAAGCCGAGGGCAAGAAGCAGCAAAACGGGCCCCCCGAGCGTGCCAGGCTGCAGCTACGCTGCTGCCGAGGAGCCGTTGAAGTGTTGCTCAAGATTTGGGAAAAACATTACGATTCTGTCGATAATACAGTAGAGAAAACCCTCATTATGTCCCAAAGTGTTACTTTTCAGGATTCAAATTCAAAAATAGCAAAAGTAGCAGATCTACAAGCTCAAAACGCGGCTCATGCATCTGCTGCTTTTGATAGTTTTGTGTGATGCTGTAGTGTGATCAAGTAGAGGTGCTAATTTACGAAAAAACACAAAAAGTTACAATATATTGGAGATAAAAGGTTTCTGCCCGACATCAACGATACATAGCAACATGAAAACTGTTAGGATTTAGAAGGCATTCGTAAAATCGGCCTCAGGCCTAAATGGGTTAATTAAAAATAATACAAATCATGACTTTTCATTGTGATACTGATAGGAACTTAAAATAAACTACGTTAGTTTACTTTAGCAGGAACGCAATCGATTGACTGATCATGAAAATACAAATCGACCACTTAAGGGTGCATATGGGTGGGCCGAAGTGGGCCCTGATCACCCAATAAAATATCACAGGGAACCGGTTAACAGCAACAGGTTTTTCTTCCACTTAAAGGGACTACACCATGAATTTTTACTTTTTTCATATTTTTTGTGTGTTTTTGGTCTCCCCTACCTCTCTTCTATCCCCAAAAATACCCCAGTTTGAACACTCAGGCTTTCACACCAAATCTGGGGTTTTCTGTAAATTGGTCTCAAAACAGGCCTAACTGATTTGCACCCTGACGTGACGTCACGTCAGGGTACAATACCTTTTTTTTTTTTTTACTTTTTCCACACAGAACCAGGCGATAACATGCATACAAACTGGCTCAATAGCGCCCCGTGCCAAACAGGACAATGTGGTATTACAGGTGAAAGTGCTTTTATAAGCCAGGGAGAAGTTAGTTGGAATGAGTAGGCCTATCTGAGGCTTGATTTAGGCTCAAACCTTTTGAAAAACGTTTGAGGGACATAAACAATATGATATTAAATATATATATATATTTTTTAATTCATGGTGTAGATCCTTTAACGGCAAGGTGCAGGAATTGTGGGAGAGAGAAGAAGGGAAGTGGAAATGGCAAAATAAAAAAATATATTAATGATTTATTGATGCTTCACTGCATCATTGGAGCTCTGCAACAACAAAAAAAATCGTAGCAAAGTGTCGTGCCACTTTGTATCGGGTGCCAGTTTGTATAGCTTCATGTCGCCGGCTTCTATTGAACATTAGCCCAACTTTTTAGCCTGTCCCTTGGTCCCTTGGTCCCTTGGTCGCCGCTGGTGCAAACGTTGCAGATGGCCTCTTTTATATTTGGCTATTTGAAACAAGGCATGTGGGTGTGTGTCGCGATGCAAGGGTGAGTGGCGGCAGATGTTATGAATAAACAGTGGTGTGAAGTATCTAAGTACATTTACTCAAGTACTGTACTTAAGTACAATTCTGAGGTATTTTTACTTTATTAAAGTTTCCAATTTTCAATACTTTTACTTCTACTCCACTACAGCTCAGAGGTAATTATTGCACTTTTGATCCACTACAATTATTTGAAAACTTTAGTTACTAGTTACTTTGTAGATTTTGATTATTATTGCAAAACATACATTAACCACTCTTTTAAGTAAAAAAATGCAGTACTTTTTCCACCACTGTAAAACAAATAAACAAATAAAACAAATAAACAAATAAACAGATAGCTGTCTGAAGCAGCATGGTAATTGGGGGAATTGGATTACACCCGAGGCAGACAAAGACAACCACACTCAAACAACTAAAAGGCATCGACCAAGAGGAGCTGTCGAGTCGGGAAACAAACAAAAAAACGCCGGCCGCCAGCTTGTTAATGCTCGGCCCCCGCGAGCGCTTTAATGACAAGGGAATTTCCTGAGTCAACCTCAATGTCAGCGTGGCAGAGAACACTTTGGGAGGCTGAGATAAACACAGCGTCGAGTCATGTCACTCTCAGCCAGATAATACCGGTTTTAGGCAGACAAATTGCCGCGGTATCTCCCGGAGCCGATATTAAAAGAGGGGCGTAGTCTCTCGCCGCGCGAATTCATGCCAATTATTTTGGTGAAATAAGAGTCGCGCAGCGTGGCTTCATAGGCCTGCGTCCTCTTCATCTGTCACAGCCGCTGACAAGGGGTCAGAGATTGATGGGGCCAACGTGTAAAAAAGAAATGTAGTTTGCATGCCTCGGAAGGGAAATGCAAAATTTAAAAAGCGCTCGGATATAAATCAGGGGGGTCGGGGGTATCAAACGACGTTGTCGCGTAGATTTTGGCGTTAACAGGCGCGGCGGGAGGGGGGAAGCCAAATCAATTCATCGCCCACCATAAGGGGTCGTGCGGCGGGCGCTCAATCACATAGGCGTTTAACCCATTAAGACCTGAGGCAGATTCGACTTAATGTCTTTCTGTCAACAGTTTTCTGAAAAAAAAACTATGTTTCTGTATCAGTGGCGCTCAAACTTTTTCACGTCAAGGACAACCCAAAATGATATGTATTTGGTCAGGGACCCCCACCCCCATCTCAAAATACTTTTGTTCCAGGGACCCCCAGAAGCAAAGATTTGAGTTAAAAAATGTATTCAAAGATTTTCACACATATTCATGACTTTTTTTCAAAAATAGCAGATCTGCAAGCTCATAGCGCGTCACTTCGTGCCGCGCTATGAGCTTGTAGATCTGCTATTTTTGAAAAGCCAAACCGATGTGCCATATAGCTACAATCTAAAATGACACGAGATGCTTTCCCGGTTTCGAAGGGTTAACACTTGGTTAACAAATTGTATTGGCAGAGAAGCTTGGCTTGCGCGGGGAGCTAAATTACACCTGTCCTGATGGATATACGCTCTCCGTACAGGCTGTGAAAGCATGGCCGAGGGGCCGCGCGGGGCGGGATGACAGCCCGGCAACTCAAAGATGATGCATCTCCGGCACGGGCCATGTGTCGCCGCTTGGCAAAAGTTGGTCCGTTTTTTTTTGGGGGGGGGGGATGTGCAACCTTCCCTGATCAGTGCTTCTCAACCTTCTTTATTTTATGTTCAAGGACCTCACGTGTCATTATTGTCTCTGCTGTCGGGCAGAAACCAACTAAATGATGTCCAAAATATTAACTAAAACGTGTTTTTAACTGAAACGTGTTTTTAAAACAACACAATAGGGCATAGCAGTGGCGTCCATTTTCTGGTTCCACTTCAACATAGTCAATGCATTTTTCCCATTGACATTTCCAAAAATATTTATATCAATTATTTTAAGCCTAGAATCAAGCCATCCAGGGTCCTGGTGAATCATGACCATAAAACGTTTGATTCTGTGAAAATAACTTTTTTGAAAACGGCAAAACAAAGGGTATTTATTAAATATAGTATATCATATAATATACTATAATATATAATAATTAAATAAAAAATAAAATAAAATCACAGATACAAATGTTTAATGGTCATGAATCACCAGGACCCTGGATGGCTTGATTCTAGGCTTAAATTAATTGATGTAAATATTTTTGGAAATGTCAATGGGAAAAATGCATTGACTATTTTGAAGTGGAACCAGAAAATGGCCGCCGCTGCTATGCCCTATACTGCCTCGTCAAAGTTGGTATGGTGATTTCATACATTGTCAAATACTTGCATGTGTCCTTATTGTATCATCCCTTTACCCAGATACGGCTCAAAGTGGAGTTAGGAGGTTTTTGACCATTCATGTGGCGATGGTTGTTTTGTCCATCATTGATTAGAATGAATGACCATGAGCATGAAAAAAACCCAAGTTGGAGTTATAGGTGGTTTGACTGACAGTTTTGAGGATCCAATGGAGTTAGGAGTTTCAGTCAGAAGAGCTTTTTAATACTTTTCATTGGTTCAATATTTGTAAAACCCACACACCCAAAAAATGGAGATGGTTGGTTTCTGCCCGACAACGACGATATGCATTATTAATCCCTTTCCATCTGACTGTTCTTTTTTTCTGGGACTCCAATTTACACCAACATCCTCAATAAGCCATCTGGATATAATAAAGTGGACCTGAGTTGCCTCTGTAGTTGGATCTTTTTTCTTTTTTTTTCATCAGTGCCAAATTTCTTCTACACTCTCAGAGTAGAGGTACATTAAATAAAATAGAGTTCAGTTTGTGCATTTTATATGCACGTTTGCTTTATCATAGAATTAAAGTTAAATGCTCTTTTCATATATTGAAATATAGTGAAAAAAAACACAGCTCATCCGCCAGTAGACTTGGGTGAAGTGCTGGAGCCAAAAGGAAACCAGATGAACAATTAAAGGAAGCCTCCATAGCCTCAAAACTGTGCAAAATCAGATTGTTATTTTTTTTAATATACATAGCCAGCTTTATACAGGCATCCTGAAGAAGGTGCGATCAGGCCCAAAGTCTGGCATTGATCAGGCTGTATCAGAGAAGGTGAACAAGCAAGTCTAACCCTTCTACCCATGCTACTTGTATATGGTTTGCTGCGACTCGCCTGCAAGTATTGACAGTGTGTCACTTAACTAGAGCCACAAGACTCATAGTTCCCCTCAGTCTGTGGCCAATTCAGTCAAAGACACAAAGCAAGACATAGCCTAATGGTACCACTCTCTATGTTGTTGTTATTGTTAGCACTGTACCTGTATTGTCAAATTTAAGTGGTGTCCAAAAATGGCTACTTAGCCTGAGTTTGTAGACCGGCTATTTTTGCCACACGACACTGTTGTGTGACAAAGTATAAATCATGCTTCTGAGTGAATGACAAATAAACCGTCTAAACCCATAATTGTCATTGTGTTTCCTCCAACAATTAAAATTGCATGCATAGTCAAGCAGGAGTCATTAGTGGTTGAATTCTGCCTGCTTGCTAAACAGACAGACATTTAACAAAACTTTTTTGGTTTGATTTTGTTTTACTTTCGGAGGAGACTTCTCAACCCTTCCGCACTGTTTCTCGTTACTTAACATAATGAATGTTTTTAAGGAGAAATCCTGTATTTCTGCAGCTATACCCAGTCATTACAGAAGAACGCAGTGGATCAAGGCAAGTCTAACCGTCATAGCTCGGGATTTTGCTTTGTTTTGCAATCGTTTGATCGCACCGGAATGGAGCTTTTAAAACATTTGAAAAAAGGACAAAATGTGAGTATGTTTTACAGCCTCTGGTAAGTAGAATTAGGCAAATATAAATTATGTTTTATACAAATGGAGAAATTGATGTATTTCTCCATTTATTGAACAGATAACTGTTGGCATGTACCCATGCAGTGAGTGTTCCTCTAACTGTTCTCACGTGCATTCAGATCCATTAGTGTCTTGTTTATTCCACTCATATGAAGGGAAAATACATTCTCCCCCCAAAGTGTAATGATCATGCCAATGTGTTTTAATTGCCTTCACTGGTGTGTGTGTGTGTGTGTGTGCGTGCGTGCGTGCGTGCGTGCGTGCGTGCGTGCGTGCGTGCGTGCGTGCGTGCGTGCGTGCGTGCGTGCGTGAATCATGTGATTATTTAGACTAGTCCACACCCGGGGATGCAAGCAGCCCTAACTATCATGCCAACTTGCCAAACATGCTGATAAACAGCTTAAAACTTCCTCAAAGTTAATATACCAAATCATTCCTTCATCTCAACGCCAGCAACCATTCAAATAAATGATCTCCCTAATGTCGGTACAGTTTTCACTACCGTCTACCGTGGTCACCACACGTAACCAGCGTTGTACAAGTACAGCTTTGGTTCTCAAAGTGGGGTCCGGGGACCCTAGGGGTCCTTGAGGGGGTTCCAGGGGGTCCCCGGCAAAATTAGTTAATATAGCTTCACAATCATTTTAACCACTTTGACCATATTTTATACTTTGACTGCTCAAAAATAGCAGATCTACAAGCTCATAGCGCGGCACCGAGTGCCACGCTATGAGCTTGTAGATCTGCTATTTTTGAAAAACGTGAAAATGTGCGCAAACCTCTGAATATATATATTTTTAAAGCAAACAATTTCAACTCAAATCTTTGCTTCTGGGGGTCCCTGGAACTAAATATTTTGAGATGGGAGTCCGCGGCCAAATACATAATGTTGGGGGTCCTTGACAAGAAAAAGTTTGAGAACCACTGAAGTACAGTACATGTACTGGAGTACTGTATAAGTACATGTTTTGAGTAGCTGTACTTTATACTTGATTATTTGTATTTGTTGTTTACAACTTATGCCTATTTCACTCCACTACATCTCAAGGACAAATATTGTACTTTTTACTCCACTACAGGATAGGAAGAAGTACAATTATGAAAATTATTTAAATGATGGTGAAAATATCAGATCCACAAGCTCACAATGTGTCGCAATGTGTTGTGAGTTTGTAGATCTGCTATTTTCCTTTAAACCCTTTTGAATACTTACTTACTCTTTTTTTTTCTCCACTCGAATAGAAATTTGACAGAGCAACTTTCACTTGCAGTTGAGTAATATTTCACCAGGATCATCTATATACTTTGACTCAGATACTCGGGTTGAGTACTTTGTCCACCACTGCTCATAACAATGTGCACTGATATGCATCTAAGCATGACATAATCACCACTCACACACACACATCGGTTGTGACGTCTCCCTGTCAACCAACCAACAGCAAATCAAACCACAGCATGCTCGGCCGGGCCGTCTGGGCTATGGGACAGCGGCTACAGATCCCATAGTGTATGGAAATAAACAGCTTGTGTGTGTGTGTGTGTGTGTGTGTGTGTGTGTGTGTGTGTGTGTGTGTGTGTGTGTGTGTGTGTGTGTGTGTGTGTGTGTGTGTGTGTGTGTGTGTCTCTGTGTGTCTCTGTCTGTCTGTCTGTCTGTCTGTCTGTCTGTCTGTCTGTCTGTCTGTCTGTCAGTATGCGTGTATTGAGTCAGTAGCATGACTCAGGTTTTCGATATAGTTTGTAATAAGCTACAAATCCAAACGGCAGCAAACAGTTAAAATCCTCTCTATTCACACTTGTTTTCACTTAAATGAACCTGGAGGATTTGACGGCAGAGAGGTGTGTGTGTGTGTGTGTGTGTGTGTGTGTGTGTGTGTGTGTGTGTGTGTGTGTGTGTGTGTGCCCGTGCGTGCGTGCGTGCGTGCGTGCGTGCGTGCGTGCGTGCGTGCGTGCGTGCGTGCGTGCGTGCGTGCGTGCGTGCGTGCGTGCGTGCGTGCGTGCGTGCGTGCGACACGGCAGAGCAGAACACATAAGGATTGGGAACATATATTTTGTTTGTTTTTATAACTTCATACATAGTTTTTTGTATTGTCCCTGTCAAATAAACATAAAATAAATATAAAAATAGATATATATTTATTTTTTTATTTGTTTTAATTCGAATATTAATTTTCATATTTGAATATACATATTTTCCCAATATTCGAATAATATCCGAATATCCGTTTGACAGCCCTAATGTCTATGTTGTTTTATTATTATATGTATTATTATCTTTTTGTGAATCAATTGAAGAATTATGTGAGTATTGAGGAGAAGATTTCTGTCTATCTGGATGTATTTGTTCTGTAAGAATAATACAAAAAATAAAAAAAACTGTGTCACACAGAAGCATCCAAAGCAGCATATCCGCAAGCTCGAAACGCGGCGCAAAGTGGCGGATCTGCTACGTTTGCCGTTTTGGGATTTGAATCATGAAAAATAACGGTTTTGGACGTACGAGTTTCCACCCCGACAAGAGACGACTTGTAATTAGAACAGCCGACCTACAATCTCGCCGCGTGTCTGTGCCAGACATCCTCGCAGAGCTACGTGTAAGAATTACCGGCATGTACTGTACTAGAGATGGACCCTAGCCGCGCACGGGGCTCTAGTAGCCAAACTAATTGTGTGTGCATTATAGTTTGTAATAAGCTACAAATCCAAACGGCAGCAAACAGTTAAAATCCTCTCTATTCACACTTGTTTTCACTTAAATGAACCTGGAGGATTTGACGGCGGAGAGGTGTGTGTGTGTGTGCGTGTGCGTGTCCGTGTGCGTGCGTGCGTGTGTGAGACACGGCAGAGCAGAACACATGAGGATGGGGAGCAGAAGGTCTATCTATGGTTAGGAAGTGTTTAGGAAGGAGGAAATCTAACCCAATCTCGTCAATCTCCCGGAAGGAAGTCACTGAGGTAGTTAAACAACTCCACAGTGGCAAAGCTCCGGGGGTTGATGAGATTCGTCCAGAAATGCTGAAGGCTCTGGGTGTTGAGGGGCTGTCTTGGTTGATACGTCTTTGCAACATCGCGTGGAAGTCTGGGACAGTACCGAGGGAGTGGCAGACTGGGGTGGTGGTCCCACTTTTCAAAAAGGGGGACCAGAGGTTGTGTGCCAATTACAGAGGTATCACATTACTCAGCCTCCCTGGGAAAGTTTATGCCAAGGTACTGGAAAGGAGGGTCCGGCCGATAGTCGAACCTCAGATTCAAGAGGAGCAATGTGGTTTCCGTCCTGGTCGTGGAACAACTGACCAACTCTTTACTCTGGCAGGGATCCTGGAGAGGGCCTGGGAGTATGCATATCCGGTCTACATGTGTTTTGTGGATTTGGAGAAGGCATATGACCGGGTCCCCCGGGAGTTTCTGTGGGAGGTGCTGCGGGAATATGGGGTGAGGGGGACCTTGTTGAGGGCCATCCAATCTCTGTACGCCCAAAGCGAGAGCTGTGTCCGTGTGCTCGGCAGTAAGTCGGATTGTTTTCCAGTGGGGGTTGGTCTCAGACAGGGCTGCGCCTTGTCACCTATCCTGTTTGTGATTTTCATGGACAGGATCTCGAGGCGAAGTCGTGCGTGGCGGAGAGGGTATACGGTTCGGTGAGCTAAGGGTTGCGTCACTGCTTTTTGCGGATGATGTGGTCCTGATGGCACCATCGGTCCGGGACCTTCAGCTCTCACTGGATCGGTTCGCAGTCGAGTGTGCGTCGGCTGGGATGAAAATCAGCATCTCCAAATCTGAGGCCATGGTTCTCAGCAGGAAACCGGTGGATTGTGCAGTCCGGGTAGGGAATGAGGCTTTGCCCCAGGTGAAGGAGTTTAAGTATCTCGGGGTCTTGTTCACGAGTGAGGGGAGGACGGAGCAGGAGATCAGCCGGAGAATCGGAGCAGCAGGAGCGGTATTGCAGTCGCTGTACCGCACTGTGGTGACGAAAAGAGAGCTGAGCCAGAAGGCAAAGCTCTCGGTCTTCCGAGCAATCTTCGTTCCTACTCTCACCTATGGTCATGAAGTGTGGGTCATGACCGAAAGAATAAGGTCGCGGGTACAAGCGGCCGAAATGAGTTTTCTCAGACGGGTGGCTGGCATCTCCCTTAGAGATAGGGTGAGAAGTTCGGTCACCCGGGAGAGACTCGGAGTAGAGTCGCTGCTCCTTCGCTTGGAAAGGAGCCAGCTTAGGTGGTTCGGGCATCTAGTACGGATGCCTCCCGAGCGTCTCCCTAGGGAGGTCCTCGCTGCACGTCCCACTGGGAGGAGACCCCGGGGCAGACCAAGGACCAGATGGGCGGATTACATCTCCACACTGGCCTGGGAACGCCTCGGGATCCCCCAGGAGGAAGTTGCTAATGTTGCTCAGGAGAGGAAGGTCTGGAGCTCTCTGCTGGAACTGTTGCCCCCGCGACCCGACTCCGGATAAGCGGTTGAAGATGGATGGATGGATGGAAATCTAACCCATTAAGACTTGAGGCCGATTCTACAATTGCCTTCTAAATCAGTAGTTCTCAAAGGACCCCCGGGAAATGGCTCCGGACCCCCAGCAGAGAAGATTTTGTTGAATTCAAAATGATTCAAAAACACAAGATTTTTTTTCCAAAAATAGCAGATCTACAAGCTCTCAGCGCATCACTTCGTGCCACGCTGCGAGCTTGTAGGTCTGCATTTTTTTTTCTTTGAGAACCACTGTTCTAAATCCTAAGAGTTTTCAGAAAAACGCTTGCTGGCTTAATAGTGATGCGCGGGCCGACCCGTAACCCGCAGGTCCCGCGGGTTGACCCGCGGGGGCGGGCGGACGGGTTATTGATTAGGACGCAATTATCGTGGGGCGGGCGAAGCGGGTCAACCCACGGAAGAAAAACAAAACGCCAAAACACACCTTTGATTTATATTCTTTTTTTGCGGGACGGGTAGGGGCGGAGTGGATTCCCGTGAGGGGCAGGTTATGAAAAAATCTGACCCGCGCATCACTACTGGCTACTAGAGATGCGCGGATCGCGGTTTTAGCCGCGGTTGCCGCAGTTAACCGCAGTTTGCGTGGATTCGGGTCAAAAATATAATTATTAATTCATATCGGATAAACCGCGGGTGAAATATTGCGGGAATACCAGAAAATAATAATATTTTGACATACAGGAAAAACGGTTGGTGCGGATGCGGATATTTAAATTGGATGATATAATTATTGCGGTTGGATAACGGGCGGATAATCAATTTGTACATGCGGATTCGGGTGACGTGAGAGGCCATCCGCGCATCTCTACTGGGCACATAGCTGAAAACTAAAAATGACACAGATGCTGTCCCGGATTGAATGGGCTAAAGGAATCATGGGGTTGGGAACATAACAGACAGAGGTGCTGCTATACGGTGTGAAAGCCACGGGCCGACACCGTCCCTCTGAGGCCCAGCGGACCAGATACATCCTGTATCAATTAGACCACATGGGAGAGTCTGCCTGTGGACAGCAGAGAGAGAGAGAGAGAGAGAAAATACACCCACCCACACGATGAAGATTCACAACAACATCTGCACCAACTACACACAGGCAGCCCCTCAAGGCTGACACACCAAGGGATGCAGAGAGAGAGAGAGAGAGAGAGAGAGAGAGAGAGAGAGAGAGAGAGAGAGAGAGAGAGAGAGAGAAGCCAATTTTGTTGATGGGCAGTACTTTTTGCGTTTTTTTCTCGTAAATTACTGCCCTACTTGATACATACATACTACAGCGTCACGTGGGCCTAATGAATGGAAGAAATACCTATGTCGTCTATGTTGTTTTATTATTATATGTATTATTATCTTTTTGTGAATCAATTGAAGAATATATATGTGAGTATTGAGGAGAAGATTTCTGTCTATCTGGATGTATTTGTTCTGTAAGAATAAAAAAAACAAAAAAACAGCGTCACACAGAAGCATCCAAAGCAGCAAGCTCGAAATGCGGCGCGCAGCGGCGGATCTGCTACGTTTGCCGTTTTGGGATTTGAATCATGAAAAGTAACGGTTTTGGACGTACAAGTTTCCACCCCGACAAGAGACGACTTGTAATTAGAGCTACGTGTAAGAATTACCGGCATGTACTGTACTAGAGATGGACCCTATAGCCGTGCACAGGGCTCTAGTAGCCAAACTAATTGTGTGTGTGCATTGCTTGTTAGCCGCGCGATACCTGGAAACCTGGCAACCCTGTGGCTGCGTGGCTGCTCCGTTGCAGACAGGCAGAGGCACAGGCACGGTTTTAACTCGACAGTACAGCCTGTAAACGTTCATTGCAACAGCGGTGTGTGTTTCGACACGCAAACCGAAAGCGAAAGCAAAAGCGGGGGTTGAAGGGCTCTACTCTTTTTTTTTGTTTTGGAGATGGACACATTTCAAAGGCCGCCGCTTCGTTTTCGCTCGGCCGTAGTTGGCTGCACTCGCCTCGAGACCCGGATGACACGACACAGACACACGGCTGTCTATGGCACAGCCACGCCATAGACAGCCACTCCCAAATGTAAGATAGGAAAACCCAGGAGAGAGAGAATGACAGATGCTGGGTAAAGAGAGTGTGAGAGAGAGACACACAGAGAGATAAGACATAAAGAGGTGAGTGAGAAAGAGAGAGAAAGACGACTCTGGCAAAATTGTCGTCATGTTTCATGCCAATAACTCTCACTGACCCGTGTCTATTCAAAATAATGAATAGAGAGAGAGAGAGAGAGAGAGAGAGAGAGAGAGAGAGAGAGAGAGGTGGGCGTTGTCACTGCTCAAAGGATTTACTCTGTTTGTTCCAATTTCCAGGGGGATTATTTCTGCTTGTCATTATTATTTTATTTATACATTCCATTTCCCCCACAATGCATTTCCAAATGCACCTGAAGCGGGATGGCGGCCGGCAGGTAAACGGAGTCAAAGCGCGCTAAGCGGCGGGGAACGGAAAGACCACCGCAGCAGCAGGGGGTCAAGTCGTGAGCCCTCCTCGAAGGAAAGCGATTAGCTGGCAACACAACCGCCAACAACCGCACCACCACGAGCTAATCCCATTTACTCATGCGGGCGGGCGGGGGGGGGGGGGGTTAAACTTTTGTTATTTTCAGAATTTGTCACGTTGTGTTTTGCCGTGTGCTATGAAAAAAAAAAACGGTTAAGATTTAGATATCGTCCAAAAAACACATTTTCAAAGCAATTTTCATTACTTGTGTGCGGCACTCTTGTATGATGAAGTAGTAGGGCATTCATTCCCCCCCCCCCCCAAAAAAAAAAAAAGCATATGTTGAAATATGGAGATACGAGATTTCTGCTCGACAGCAACGATATGCAGACTCTCGTCGGTGAAAATTGATATTAGACGTCGTCGTGGGCCGGAAAAATGACAGGCGACCCATGCGAGCTCATAACACGTCTCCTCTGCGAGGGTGTACGGAAAAAAAAACAAGACATTAGGCCTGTTGTATAGCCGCCGGCTTGGCGCCCATGGCGTGTCGCTCTGTCAAAGCCGCCTCTATACCAAGCTTGATGGTTTCTGTGGTGGGCTAGGGCTACCCCCCCCCCTCCGCCACCCAAAAAAAGAAGAAAAAAAACCCACAAAACACGCACAAAAAAAGTGTCGCAAAGGCATGCTCTTCAGCGAGTTGAGCAGATGGCACCGTTTAAGTACGGAGATTTGTTTTTATATCTGCATCCCCACGTTGAATCTCTCTCTCTCTCAAGATGTTATTCGGCAGGATGACGGATACACACCGTGCTTAAGCTAATGAGGAGTGGGTGTTTCTTTGTCTTCCGCTTGCAAACGCTCTCTCTCTCTCTCTTTCTCTCTCCCCCTCTTCCTCTCTCTCTCTCTCTCTCTCTCTTTCTCTCTCCCCTCTTCCTCTCTCTCTCTCTCTTCCCCCGCTAACACGGCCTGCCTCTCGCGGTCTCTCTCTCTCTCTCCCCCTCTCTCTCTCTCTCTCTCTCTCTAATGTGAGGAGGAGCCCACGCTTTTGGAGAGGAAACTGCATGCACCATTATGATTATGCAACCACTCTCTCTCTCTCTCTACCGGGGGAGTACCTGGGTGTTGGCGGTGTATATACGGTGATGTGCCTCCTCCAGGAGAACAGCCCCGGGGGAAGACTGCAGTGGTGGAAAGTAACTAAGTACATTTACTTAAGTACTGTAATTAAGTACAATTTTGAGGTATTTGTACTTTACTGGAGTATTTCCAATTTACTCCAGTCGCGACGCGTTGTGAGCTTGTAGATTGGCTATTTTCAAGTAGTCCAGGTGTAACATAGGGCTAAAGTGGTTAATGTATGTTTTATTATGTAATACTTTATATCTGCAAAGTAACAAATAGCTAAAGTTTTCAAATAATTGTAGTGGAGTAAAAGTACAATATTTGTCTCTGAGGTGGAGTGGAGTAGAAGTAAAAGTATAGACAATTGGAAATACTCCAGTAAAGTAAAAATACCTCAAAACTGCACTTAAGTACAGCACTTGAGTAAATGTACTTAGTTACTTTACACCACTGCTGGCAGGTGAGTCAGCACTCAGCAGGATACAACAGCAGTGACAACACACACGTGTGTGTGGGGAGGAATTAATTGGCGAGTAACGACAACAAAGAAGCAAAGAAAACATGTTAAAAACTATTTACGTAAAACTATTTCATGTAATCCAGCACTCTTTAACCACTCCTTATGATTACTGTCCCTCCTGTATTTGCATGCGTTAAGTACATTTTGAATGACAGACTTTTACTTGTAACAGAGTACTTATACATTGCAATATTGATACTTTTGCTTAAAGGTAGGGTAAGTGATTTTCTTTGGTTAAAATAAGTGTTAAATAGCTCTATATTCTGATAGTACTCATTGCTATAGAGTGTCTGATCAGTAACAGGAGTCTCCATGTCTCTCCAGCTCTTTATAAAACAGAAAATGCATTTTCGTTTCAGTTTCCAATTTTATCCAATAAGGATAGAGAACTCAGTCAGGATACAGATTAAACAAGTGAAATTGGAAGTGATGACACTAAGAAATGAGCTGACAAAATGGGAACTGGAACACTATAAAAATTAAGCTGATAAATGGGTACTCTCTTCTGATTGGCTGAAATATTGTCACCTACCAAAAAATGTATTTTCTGTTTATTTACACATTGACCGCCAGAGGTTAATCTCATAATGTACTCACCAGTGCCAACGTTTTATTGTTGTTTTTAGTTTTTTTCACGTCGCCATAGATCTTGTTAAAATCCTTAAGATTGAGCCGTACACGGTCTGTTTACATCGGCGACATCTCCCTGCGTGTACCAGTCCAAACCACGTGTCAAACGGAGCCGCCATGTTTGAGTTCTGACCGTTTATGTTAACATGGGAAATGCGAGGATGAAAAACTACATGTTCACAGGGGCTTTTACAGGGCTTTTTGTGTACGACTTAGAATGGAGGCAGACGGGAAACAAAAAACGGGATCGCACTTCCGGTCGACATCGGGTGGTGTTACACTGAAAATGGTCCCCCTAGAAAATTGAAAAAAAAAAAAAAATCGAAAAAAAGGAAAAAGCACCACAGCCCGTAGGCTACGGGATCGGCGCTTAACCGTTGGATTTAACGGCCCGTAGAACTACGGGCCCGGCGGTCAATGTGTTAAAGAGCTGGAGAGACGGGGAGGCCCCTGTTACTGAACAAACACTATATAGCAATGGTTACTATCACAATATAGTGCTTTAACCTTTTCACAAAATACTTTTTGTTTTAACCAAAAAATATCACTTACCCTACCTTTAAGTAAAGTGTGAGTGAGTACTTTTTCAAACCCTCACAAGTATAGTAACACACACACACACACACACACACGCGCATGCACACGCACACCTGTGAGAGCAGGTAAGCTCTGTCGACCGCGGCGCCGTTGTCCCGCTATAACGGACACGGCGGGCACATTGTTTACCGAAGACTCCCCACAGAGGAGACTAGCTGACCCGTGTCCGCGGCCGGTGTGTGTGTGAGCGGTACAAATGGCAAACATCTCCGCGAGTCATTATTTATGCAGGAATGCCCTTGGGAGTCTTTGCACTTGTTTACACAGTCACGCACACGGCGGCAGTCCATTCATGACGGCTCCGGCTAAATGAGCCGCCGCGCTACCAATTTGTCCTGGACGGAGCCAAAGGCTCCGGGCGCTATACGCCGCGGTACCCACTGTTACACCTTGGGGTGGGTGTGTGTGTGTATGTGTGTGTGTGTGTGTGTGTGTGTGTGTGTGTGTGTGTGTGTGTGTGTGTGTGTGTGTTTGGAAGGGGGGCGTGCGGCGTGGAAAAAGGGGGGAACGCAACCTCTCGCCGCCGCTGTTGGGAAGTGACCTGGAAACAGGGACAAACGAAAGTCCCAAGGGTGTTGGAAAGTCCTGGGTTATATTTCAGAGTGAGTGAGTGAGTGAGAGAGAGAGAGGGGGGGGGGGGGTCTGTTGAAGAGGAATGCCGCTGAATTGTGAAATTCTGCAGTTTTTGTTACCTGTGGCCAAAACACTATGTAATGATTGTATGACATCAATGTGAAGAAATATGTAAAGAAAAAAAATACATTAGTTCCATTGATCCAAGCCGGAACACAATTCATTGATTGATCATTAAAATAAACGTGGTCTGAAAATGCAGGCGACCCACCCATCTGACCACTTGTGGGTGGGCCGTAAACGCTTTCACGATTTGGGGGGGGGGGGGGGGGGGGGGTCCATAGATGACAGTGATGTGACAATTTAAGGACTACAGCCTACTAATTGATAAAAAAAATTAAAAAAAACTGGTCAAACATGTTAACTCATTTCCTGCCAGAATTATTTCAGATTTTTTGCAGTAGACTGCCAGAGATTTTTCAATGAAAAAACAAAAGTACTCAGGAGCCGAGATACAGAATTTTTCAGTTTTAAGTTAACAAGGAAGTGGATGGGAGTCTAAATCTTCCAATAATCATATCTCCTTGGTCTTTGGGTCAAAAAAAAAGAAAAAAAAAAAAATTAGAACGCAGATCTACGTCTTTGGCAGCCAATGGTAAAAGAGGCAAAACTTGTGAAAATAGCTGATCTACAAGCTCACAACATTGCGAGGCATTGTGAGCTTGTAGATCAGCTATTTCCACAATATTCACCTGTGGAACCGAGTCAAACTAAATGCCTCAATCCTACAATTCCAAGTGCTTGTCAGGGTGGGGGGTGCCCAGTTGAAATATGATTATTTTTGGGGGTGCCTAGTTCAAATATGATTATTTTTGGGGGTGCCTAGTTCAAATATGATTATTTTTGGGGGTGCCTAGTTCAAATATGATTCCTCTAAGACAAACTGAGAGAAAGGTTTGTCCTGACACTCAGGACCTATAAATGGTAAACATTCTATCTAGTCTTCCTGTCCACTCAAAAGTGCTTTACAATGTACTTTGCATTCACGCGCTGTGCGCGCACACACACACACACACACACACACACACACACACACACACACACACACACACACACACACACACACACACACACACACACACACACACACACACACACACACACACACACACACACACACACACACACACACACACGCACGATCTGCAAGCTCACAACATGCACCGCGACACAACTTAAAACCGAAGGTCAATCGGGCATTATGAATTTCAGTGTCTTGCTCAAGGACACTTCGAACAAGCAGCTGGGAGGAGCCAGGGATCGAACCAGGAATCTCCATTTCCAGGGTTAGGTTTAGGCATAGTGTTTGTAAGGTTAAAGGTTAGGGTTTAGGCATATGACCACGCCCACCTGGACGAAACACCAAAGAAAGAGGGAGTCCCCTCCATCTCCGGAGCCACCGCCACTTTGCAGTACATTCACTCAAGTACTGTACTTAAAGTACAATTTTGAGGGACTTTTACTTCACTTGTGCTTCCATTCTTCAATCTCAAAGGCAAATTTGTGCTTTTTACTCCACTACAATCATTTGACAGCTTTGGTTACTGGTTACTATACTATGCAGACGTTGATTATTATTACAAAACATACATTAACCACTTCAGCCCTACTGTAAATGCTTTGGCTATTTGTAAATGGAAGATCTACAAGCTCAAAACAGGTCCCAGTGCTTGCAGATCTGCTAATTACAAAAGATGTGTATACATTTTGAAAACTTGTGACATGGGACATTCTGCACACAGCCTGATCTCCAGAGATATACGTAACATTGCACGGATCCAGTGCACTTCATTCCGTGGATAGTCGCCTAGAAACCCCGAAATTGCGTGCATATGTACGGCGAGTCCCACGGTGGGCGTAACCAGTCGCAACCCGGAAAAACCCGGAAGCAGAGCAGTCCCCACAACAAAATGTACGATTCTGTGCCTATCGGTACATAACTCAAACGGCGCTGAGTAGGCACAGGCGAACGTCACACCGTTCAGGACGGCAACTCGGTCGCCTTAGCTCCCTCGGTGGTCCTTCACGGGGTGACAGTTCGCCTGTGACTGCGCGCCTCCGAAATGGTTTTGTCACAAAGGGAGCGCCGTACATATGCACGCAATTTCGGGGTTTCGAGGCGACTATCCACGGAATGAAGTGCACTGGATCCGTGCAATGTTACGTATATCTCTGGAGATCGGGTTGCTGCACGATGAGTACTGTTACTTTTGGTACTTAAAGTATTTATTTTTATGCCAATATTTTTGTACTTTTTAAGTAAAAAACTAAAAACAAATGTTAGTACAGTACTTCTTCCCTTACTGCCACTTTGTCAGAGCAGCACAAGTTCAGCAGAGATAGGAACTGCAAGTGGCACAACAAGAACAAAGCGAGTGAGACATTGAGAAAGTTGTCTTAGGGATCAGGATATACACACATGAAGCTATGGCCTTGCCACGGCAGAACTTCATATAACATCCAATTTAGTTTTGAGACTCTTTATCAGAACATCTGTATCCCATTCACTGTTAGCGGTGGAACAGATCCTGACTTTGTGCGCTGGCCTGAGTTCACGGATGTGTTCTTTTGTTTTAACTTGAGCTTGTGGGTGGAAGGGTTTCGTTTTGTTTAACCCGTTGAAACCGGGGGAAAGCAGTCGCGTCATTATAGATTTGAGCTGTATGGCAACGTACAGTAAGTATTTTAAAAAAACTCTTAG